>NW_006772705.1:0-210 GCF_000442215.2 Lipotes vexillifer | reverse complement strand
CCTATCCTATCATCTTCCAGTAGCAGGGATCATGGAAAGACATAATGGACTTTTAACTCAAGGGCTGTTGAGAGAACATGGAGGGCAGTGGTCCTGCAAGTGGTCAAAAATACTGCCCACGGTCCAGATTATATTAAGTTCATGCCCCTGTGGCATAACTACACCATATTTAATTTCACAACAAATGACGAGACCACCAACAGAGACATT
>NW_006772704.1:0-604 GCF_000442215.2 Lipotes vexillifer | reverse complement strand
CCTCTCCCGTTGCGGAGCACAGGCTCCGGACGCGCAGGCTCAGCGGCCATGGCTTACGGGCCTGGCTGCCCTGCGGTATGTGGGATCTTCCCGGACCGGGGCACTAACCCGCGTCCCTTGCATCGGCAGGCAGACTCTCAACCACTGCGCCACCAGGGAAGCCGGAGTTTATCTTTTACAAATACTGAAGTCTGAAATCTACTTCACAATAATCTAGTGTGTATGGTCAGATGGAGGAGTGAGGTGGAGTTATAGATGAAACAAGATTGGCTATATGCTAGTTGTTTGAATTCAGGTGGTAGATACATGAGTGTTTATTATACCATTTATTCTACTTTTGTAAGTAGTTTGATAATGTCCATAATACAAAGTTTAACAAATGAGTAATGAATATATATTTTAAATAGCATCGTAATTTAAAAGTATGTGTTTACAGTTGAGGAAAGAGCATGCGTTTACCTGGTCAGGTCCCAGTTCTGCCAACCGTAAATATTTTGGCAAGTCACATAATTTCTTTGACAGTTTAGCTTTTCTATTTTTAAAGTGGTGACCTACCTCACAGAATTTTCCTCAAGTTTAGTAAAGGAAGAAATGTTTGTGAAAG
>NW_006772703.1:0-1664 GCF_000442215.2 Lipotes vexillifer | reverse complement strand
TTTCCGTGTGACCTATTTCACTTGGACTCATCGTACCTAAATCCACTCACTAAGATGCTATGGACCTGATGATGTTGATTTCATTGCTGACTGATATTCCATGGCACGTAAGTGCCACAACTTGGCGATCCATTTTTTCCTTTCATGGGTATTTAATTTGTACCATGGACGAGGTTCCTGTAAAGAGGGCAGCCCCAAACTTTGGTGTGGCTCTGGCTTTTTGATTTCTGTTTCCCTAAGCCTAGTGCCCAAGCCTATGTACCTTGTTTTTTCCGATGTTTCAGGAAATACCGTACGTTTCTTCAAGATGGTTGTTGGCAATTAACATCCCGCCCATCAGCATACAATGCTCCCTCTTCTCACTGGCCTGTCCTGGTTCCTGGATTTTACACTATTTTCAGATGGCCTTTTTCATCGGGGGGAAGTGAGAGTTCACGGTAGCACAGATTTCTATTGCAAGCTTGCTTGGTTAGCCAAAAAGGGCGTATGCCTTTTTTCATGAATATATTCAGCAAAAAACGCATCCGCCCCTTTTGGCCAAGGGCATCCTGGTCAGCGTTCTGCCTATTTTCATAGGCTTTAAATGCAATTCCAAACCACCTGAAATCGGTTTCCTGCAATTCTTCCTCAATTTCAAGTTCTCTTCGCAGCCTTACTTCAATATATTTTTGGACAAAAGCTGTCATTTATAACTCTGCAGGTTTGTGAATTACAGTGGCCCTGAGCACCTTTTCTCCCCTCGCTTTCTTGTGAGCTGGCCGCCATCCCGCAAGATTGCTTCAGACCCTAGTCTGGTTCAGGCACGTCACGCTGAGGCTTTGGTTCATTCTTCTTGCTGGTGAGAAATTAGAGTTCAATGTGCCCGCCGAAACACCTCCAGCTAGTCTCTCGTTGGTTCTCCCCATTCCTGTCCATCTTACCCAGAAATTTCAAAGTGTGCCAAATAGGACGTTAAAGGCACTTACTCTGCAAGTGTGAGGAGTGTCAGGAAAGCGTCTTGAATGGCCAACACGTGTTCCAGGACATGTAAACTGAGATGCATTTTAGGAACGTTGCCCGATCACACGGTGGACCATACTCTGGAATTCCCATGAATGTTTTAGCGGAAAGAAGAATCCATTACACCTGGGGAGTTGGGCCCCATGGAATGGGCACCATGCAGTACGACTTCAAAGGATTTGCCTTTGCTAACCAAACCTCACCAATCCTGTCAGCCCCTAGTGTCCAGCCTTATGTCTCACACAGCTGTGGGTATAGATGTGGTAAATCCAGGTTTCATCTCGAGCCCTGAATGAATTAATTAAGTATGTCTCTCTATTTCGCTGTCATTGTGTTTTGGTTTTGAAATTTATTTTTATAATGGGATTCGGCTGATTTTCACTGCTGCGCATATGTCACTCTACACACACTTGATTCTCTTACGGAGACATATAAATACATAGGTTTTAAGATTCCTACCAGTCAGGTCTATTCCTATGCGCTGATCATGGTGTGTTGAGTCCATTTCGTGGAGCAAGGAGTAGATCTTGTCTATTAAGTATTTGGCTTCTGGAATGGTATTTGTGCTGATTTCAATCTCTGGTTTTATGCAGCACCACCACTTAGCTTTCACCTTACGCAAGCATAAGTTTGTTTTCTAAATGAGAGACTCTCTTCTGTTTTGT
>NW_006772702.1:0-286 GCF_000442215.2 Lipotes vexillifer | reverse complement strand
GCCGTGGAGCAGCTGGGCCCGTGAGCCATGGCTGCTGAGCCTGCGCGTCCGGAGCCTGTTCTCTGCAATGGGAGAGACCACAATAGTGAGAGGCCTGTGTACCGCAAAAAAACAAAACAAAACAAAACAAAATTAATGCACAGAAATCTCTGGCATTCCTATACACTAAAGATGAAAAATCTGATAGTGAAATCAAGAAAACACTCCCATTTACCATTGCAAGGAAAAGAATAAAATATCTAGGAATAAACCTACCTAAGGAGACAAAAGACATGTATGCAGAAAA
>NW_006772701.1:0-20165 GCF_000442215.2 Lipotes vexillifer | reverse complement strand
AGCAGGCACATGGGTGAAGTCAGGACTCTGTATGTCATGTCCTCACTGGCTAACAATAATCGAAGGAGTTAAAACTAATAGTGGCTTCTGCTTGGTCACTGGGACAGCAGAGCATTCACTGTTCTGCCTTGAGAGAACAATTTTCCTGTGTTTTAACTAATAAGGCCCTTGTGATGGCTGGATTCTGGGCACCCCAACTAATAAGCGTGCCTATAAGGCAAAGAAACCAAAACCAACATCCTCCCTGATTGCCAGGGAGGGGGCGTGTTTTCTTTCCCCTCCCTCTCCTGGGTCCATGCAGTAGCCACAGTAAAATGAATATTAGCTCACGCTTAAGTGCCTTTACAGCGTACTCGCCAACACTGACGCAGTAGTGCTAAAGCAATTTTTTTAAATAAATTTTTTAAAATTTATTTTTATTTTTGGCTGCCTTAGGTCTTTGTTGCTGCGCGTGGGCTTTCTCTAGTTGTGGTGAGCAGGGGTTACTCTTCGTTGCGGTTCACAGGCTTCTCACTGGGTGGCTTCTCTTGTTGCAGAGCACGGGATTTAGGCGCGTGAGCTTCAGTAGTTGTGGCACGCAGGCTACGTAGTTGTGGCGCTCGGGCTTAGTTGCTCCGCGGCATGTGGGATCTTCCCGGACCAGGGCTCAAACCCGTGTCCCCTGCACTGGCAGGCAGATTCTTAACCACTGCGCCACCAGGGAAGTCCCTAAACCAATTATTTTTTTAACATTATGGCTTTAAATAATCTTTGGCTCTGAAATTCCCTGTACCCCTCAGCTACTTAACCACAGGCCCCTCTGCCCTAAATCCTTTTCTTATACTTTGTAGCTTTTTAAGCAAGCCCCCTCTTTAGGAAGACATAATCCCTTCTCTGTAGAGAACATGAAAGACCTGAACAAATCAAGATTTCTCCATGGAGAATTCAGCTAGTCCTGTGCTTAGCTCCGAACAAGCAAATCCATCTCTCCACCAAGCATGTCATTACCTGGACTAATGCCTGACTTGAACAACAAGCAAATGGTTGTGCTTTTAGTTGTACCCTGCTCAGTCACAAAGCACGTGTGAGAGAGGAATGTGCCCAGCTTCTCCAGGAGAAACAGGTCAGGCCTCTAATCCCCCTTTGCTGTCGCCTTCCCCTCCCCCTTTCCAATCCTTTCTCTCCCCAGCAGAGCAGAGGGAAGAAAAAGAGACAGCTAAATGATGTTTAAAATGGAAGAGTCTAAAAGAAGAAAAACGGTGGTCAGTACTGACTTGGGAGAGGATGCATTATCTATCCACAGCCTCTGCAGTGTGGCCCATTTGAGGACAATCAGTGTTCTCACCGGCTTGCTGGAGGGCGATATCTGCCAGCCTAAACCAGGCTTTCTCAGCCTCAGCACGACAGCTGGCTGGGGTTGGATGCTTCTTTGCTGTGGGCCTGTTCTGTGATGGAAGGACTTTTAGCCTCGCGTAAGCTGTGACCATCCAAAGTGTCCCAAGTCACTTTCAAATGTCTCCTGGGTTCAAAATTGCCCCTGGTTGAGAACCACGGCCCCAAGCCCTTCCATATTGGGATGTACTTGCTCTCTCTCCCATTCTCTCCCCGCTCCTACACAAAACCCAAGAAAATCATGGTTCCTGTGTTAAAACTGGGGAGATCAACGTGCTCTTCATGTAGGTAGAATGAGCGGAAAGGAAAAAGACACTGACTTGTGTGTAGTCAGGAGACAGAGTGGGAACCCCCTCAACGCCAAGACTGGAAAGAGTCTTAGGATGTGGGTGTGTTTGTGGCTCCCGCTGGGAAGTGGCAATGCCCCTGGTTGAACAAGCCAACTTGCGAACGCCTCTACCCTGTGCACTTTGGAATCGGGCTTGCTGTGGGCGAGATGAGGAGTGATGGCGAGGCTGCAGAGATGAAGGCGCCTGTGAAGGTGCTGACTGTCTCCTCCCACACTACTTGGGACAGGGGAGAACTAGCCAGCTTCACAGAGATTACCCATTGCTCAGACAATGACGATCCTGTCTTGGACCTAAACATCGGGATGAAAGAGGGCTACTGACAAGACAGACGTTGTGCAAGCATGGGGTTGCACTTTCATTACAGACATTGAGGCAAACATTTCACTCGTGGTGATATAAGACCTCCCTATTTTTAGGAACTTACAAGAAGCATTATTGCTTGTCCTTACCGGCCAGAAGGAAAGGCGGGAGAACGAGAACACTGCAGTGAGCCGCCATCTCCACTAGATGGCGGTGTACATCTCCCTCAGAAGCCAGGCGGCACATGCCGCAGAGCGGCTGGGCCCTTGAGCCATGGCCGCTGAGCGTGCGCGTCCAGAGCCTGTGCTCCGCAACGAGAGAGGCCACAACAGTGAGAGGCCCGCGTACCGCAAAAACAAAATCAAAAACAACAAAACCCCAAAACATTCATTCAAAGACTCACTCACGGAAGGGGAGCCCATGGTCGTCTAGCTCAGTGCTGGGCTGAACCCTGGATCGTCCAAGGAGGGTCTTGGAGACCTCTCTGCAGGCCACGTAGTCAAGGCATAAGGGGGAATCAGGCAGGTTTGCTTCTGTGTCTTCATGTTATTTTCATGTAAGATAGCACTGAACATTTCACAAGTAACACTGGAAACGTGCTGTGCTTGTCCATTTTCATCTTATAGGTAATGACATGAAGGCTCAAAGGGGGATCATGTTTTTCTAGTTGATAACAGACAACATTCCTCATCCAGCATTCCTATAGCTTAAAAAAGCAATAGAGGCAAGTGGGTCCACGAACGTGGGTTTTGTGGTCACGCAGATTTGAACTTGCATCCCAGCAGGGCTTGAATGGAGTTTTTCTCTCCAAATTAGGCAAATTGCTTCTCCAAGGCTCATGGGGTGGTCAGTGTTGTTATAGGGGAGTGAGGTAAAAGCATTTTCCTCACCATATCCTGCCCCAGACATGTTATCTGAAAGGAAGGAAGGAAAAATGGGAGGGCTATATGGAGAAAGAGGGAGGAAAGTAAGGTGGCAGAGAACATTCCTAAAAGTCCTCCATGTTACTTCTGCTGTGCTTTCACACGCTCCTTGGGGCCTCGCTTGCCAACAGAAATGTTGATTAAGCACTCTGGTTCTTACGTACTTTCTGCATTGGGAACACTTATAGTTAGGTTTCAGGGCTCTGAACTCCCCAAACAGGGGAACTTGTCATTCAAAGGTCCTTTTAAAAAACACAAGTGCCCCAAAGTTTAATGGCATTAGATTTTGGCAATGGGTTCTTGAATATGACACCAAAGGCACAGGCAACAAAAGGAAAATAGAGAAATGGGACTTCATGAAAATTGTTTAAAATCTGTGCATCAAGACCCTATCAACAGAGGAAAAGGGCAATCACAGAATGAGAGGAGATGTTTGGAAATCATATATCTGATAAGGGACTAATATGTAGAGTGTACAGAGAACTCCTAAAACTCAACCACAAAGCAAACAACCTGGCTACAGAATGGGCAAAGGACTTGATTAGACATTTCTGCTAAGAAGATACATAAATGGCCCTTAACCACATCAAAAGATGCTCAGCATCACTGATCATTAGGAAAATGCAAATCAAGACCACAGTGAGATACCACCTTACACACATTAGGGTGGCTAGTATGAAAACAAAATAACAAGAGTTGATGAGGATGTAGGAAGTTGGAACCCTGTGCACTACTGGTGAGAATGTACAATGGTACAGCCATTGTGCAAAGTATTATGGTGGTTCCTCAAAATTCCAAGTAGGATTACCATACGGTCCAATTCCACTTCTGGGTATATACCCAACATAACTGAAAGCAGGTTTTCCAAGATACTTTGTATACCTATGTTCATTGTTCACAATAGCTCAAATGTGGAAGCAACCCAACTGCCCACTGACAGATGAACAGATAAACAAAACGGGTTGTATACACAACAGAATATTATTCAGCCTTAAAGAGGAAGTTCTGACACGGCTACAACATGGATGAACCTTGAGGACATGATGCTAACCTACCAGTCACAGAAAGGCAAATGCTCTCAATTCCACTTGTATGAGGCACCTAGAGTGGTCAAGCTCATACAGACAGAAAGTCGAATGGTGGGCTGGGGGTAGCGGTTGCTGGAGGGCAGCGAGTTCCAGTTTTTCCAGAAGAAAAGAGTTCTGGAGATTGGCTGCCGCACAACGTGAAAGTCCTGAACGTTTCTAAACTCTACACTCATAAGTGATACGATGATACAATTTTATGTGCATTTCACCACAATTAAAAACCAGACAGGGACTTCCCTGGTGGCGCAGTGGTTAAGAATCCGCCTACCAATGCGGGAGACACGGGTTCGTGCCTTGGTCCGGGAAGATCCCACATGCCGCGGAACAACTAAGCCCGTGCGCCACAACTACTGAGCCTGCACTCTAGAGCCTGCGAGCCACAGCTACTGAAGCCCGTGTGCCACAACTACTGAAGTGCGTGCAGCTAGAGCCCGTGCTCTGCAACAAGAGAAGCCACCACAGTGAGAAGGCCGCGCACCACAACGAGGAGTAGCCCCCGCTCGCCGCAACTAGAGAAAGCACACGCTAGCAACGAAGACCCAACGCAGCCAAAAATAAACTAATTAATTAATTTAAAAATTAATTTAAAAAATTATTAAAAAAACACACCAAACACAAGTGGTCCTCGGAGACACAGTAAATATTCTTGTCATTCACAGTTTAGAGCTGCCTCATTGTCAGGGTGCTAGTCTTCAGTCAACTAGCTGAGAACTGGTACGGAGGGGATGGGAACTTCCCTGAAAGAGCTTCTGAAGCTACGTAGCCTGGTCCATTTCCTAATTTCTTCAACGAATATCTGAGTGCTTGCTGGAGCCAGGCACTGTACTTGGTCCTCGAGATAGACAGCTGTGAAAAAATTATACAGAGATCCTTGCAATCTGGGAGTGAGAGGTGGGGTAGGGAAGGACCCGCAAATGAAAGCATGGAAGTTTTTAGCATGTTACCAGATGATGCAGGTTACGGGAACAATGAAGCATCAAAGGGAAAGAGGGCTACCCTAATTAGAAGGAGACATGTGGACAGACCAGAGAGAGCAGCCCCTGTAGATACGGAGAGAAAGGACATTCTAGGCAGAGAGAATAGTAAGTGCTGGAGGCTATGGGGAGGGAGCTGCTAGGACCAGCCAGGGACAGCGCGCCAGTGTGTCTGGAAGGGCTTGAGGGAAGGGGAGGGACCGTGTGTGTGCGTGTGTGTGTGTGTGTGTGTGTGTGTGTGAGAGAGAGAGAGAGAGAGAGAGACAGAGACAGAGGGGGGATGGGGAGGGGGAGAGAGGGAGAAGGCTGCTTTTATTCGAATGCAGATGGGAGCCTCTGAAGGGTTTTGAGCTCCAAGCCACAGGATCTGACTTGGGACTTGCCAGGATCACCGTGACCGCTGTACCTAGAACGGATTGAATGGGAGGGGGCAAAGCAGAAAAACGCATTTGAAAGGGGTGCACAGAAGGGGAGAGCAGGGCTGGTGGCACCTGAGGGGAGAGGTTTTCTGTCTCCTGCAGGGTGCCAGGTAGCGTTTAGTCTGGGTGTGGCCTCCCTGCTCCCCATCTGCAGCACTCTGCCCTCCTCACCTCCTGTAAACGGAGGCTAAGTGCATCCTTGAGGCTCTCCCAGAGAGTTGATGGCCTGCCTGGGACAGTCCTGAGTCACAGCCCCTTGGCTGTCACCAGCTCCAGGGATGCTCCTGTCCTGAGCATTAACCTCCCTCAGGGGGAGTCCTCATGCTCCAGGGAGGAAATGGATATCTCGCAGCTGCGGGCTCTTAACTCCCGTAAAGCTGCAGGACAAATGACTTCGCTGAACATGCTTCATGCAGGGAAGAATGGGTAATCTCAGGAAAGGGAATCAAACTTCTCAAAACTCCGAACCAGGGGATTGCAGAGAAGCTCGCTGTCTTCTCTCTTGGGTGCCTGTGTGCGTGAATCGGGGAAGGAGAGGGCGGGCACCGACTTGGGTCTCGGTTCGCCCCTGCGGACCATTCTTCCAGGGCAAGTTTTGCTTAGCGTCCCTCGATTTCCTGAAGTGGGAGAATGAATACCCAGTGCAGAAAAGGGGGAAGAAAAGCGTGTTAGTTAGCATGAAATATGGTCATCTGATGGCTTGTCCATTATGTATTGGAGGAAGCGGAGATTCTGAAGACCTTCATCTCTTCAAGGAGAGGAAATTGCCTCTGTCTAGACCAGGACCTCTTACTTTTGCCACTGGTGACACTCTGTGTCCGCTAATTCTTTGCTGTGGGCTGTCCTGGGCATTGTGGGATACTCCTACAGTATCCCTGGCCTCCGCCCAGCGGACGCCAGCAGTCCTTCCCCAGCTGTAACAGCAGAGATGCCTCCTGAACTTGTCAGTTGTCCCGGGGGTGGGGAGCTGGGGGGAGGGGTGCAGAGTCGCTCTGGGTTGAGAGCCCCTGACCCAGGCTCAGCAGGCACATGGGTGAAGTCAGGACTCTGTATGTCATGTCCTCACTGGCTAACAATAATCGATGGAGTTAAAACTAAGAGTGGCTTCTGCTTGGTCACTGGGACAGCAGAGCATTCACTGTTCTGCCTTGAGAGAACAATTTCCCTGTGTTTTAACTAATAAGGCCCTTGTGATGGCTGGATTCTGGGCACCCCAACTAATAAGCGTGCCTATAAGGCAAAGAAACCAAAACCAACGTCCTCCCTGATTGCCAGGGAGGGGGCGTGTTTTCTTTCCCCTCCCTCTCCTGGGTCCATGCAGTAGCCACAGTAAAATGAATATTAGCTCACGCTTAAGTGCCTTTGCAGCGTACTCGCCAACACTGACGCAGTAGTGCTAAAGCAATTTTTTTTTAATACATTTTTTAAAATTTATTTTTATTTTTGGCTGCCTTAGGTCTTCGTTGCTGCGCGTGGGCTTTCTCTAGTTGTGGTGAGCGGGGGTTACTCTTCGTTGCGGTTCACAGGCTTCTCACTGGGTGGCTTCTCTTGTTGCAGAGCACGGGATTTAGGCGCGTGAGCTTCAGTAGTTGTGGCACGCAGGCTACGTAGTTGTGGCGCTCGGGCTTAGTTGCTCCGCGGCATGTGGGATCTTCCCGGACCAGGGCTCAAACCCGTGTCCCCTGCACTGGCAGGCAGATTCTTAACCACTGCGCCACCAGGGAAGTCCCTAAACCAATTATTTTTTTAACATTATGGCTTTAAATAATCTTTGGCTCTGAAATTCCCTGTACCCCTCAGCTACTTAACCACAGGCCCCTCTGCCCTAAATCCTTTTCTTATACTTTGTAGCTTTTTAAGCAAGCCCCCTCTTTAGGAAGACATAATCCCTTCTCTGTAGAGAACATGAAAGACCTGAACAAATCAAGATTTCTCCATGGAGAATTCAGCTAGTCCTGTGCTTAGCTCCGAACAAGCAAATCCATCTCTCCACCAAGCATGTCATTACCTGGACTAATGCCTGACTTGAACAACAAGCAAATGGTTGTGCTTTTAGTTGTACCCTGCTCAGTCACAAAGCACGTGTGAGAGAGGAATGTGCCCAGCTTCTCCAGGAGAAACAGGTCAGGCCTCTAATCCCCCTTTGCTGTCGCCTTCCCCTCCCCCTTTCCAATCCTTTCTCTCCCCAGCAGAGCAGAGGGAAGAAAAAGAGACAGCTAAATGATGTTTAAAATGGAAGAGTCTAAAAGAAGAAAAACGGTGGTCAGTACTGACTTGGGAGAGGATGCATTATCTATCCACAGCCTCTGCAGTGTGGCCCATTTGAGGACAATCAGTGTTCTCACCGGCTTGCTGGAGGGCGATATCTGCCAGCCTAAACCAGGCTTTCTCAGCCTCAGCACGACAGCTGGCTGGGGTTGGATGCTTCTTTGCTGTGGGCCTGTTCTGTGATGGAAGGACTTTTAGCCTCGCGTAAGCTGTGACCATCCAAAGTGTCCCAAGTCACTTTCAAATGTCTCCTGGGTTCAAAATTGCCCCTGGTTGAGAACCACGGCTCCAAGCCCTTCCATATTGGGTTGTACTTGCTCTCTCTCCCATTCTCTCCCCGCTCCTACACAAAACCCAAGAAAATCATGGTTCCTGTGTTAAAACTGGGGAGATCAACGTGCTCTTCATGTAGGTAGAATGAGCGGAAAGGAAAAAGACACTGACTTGTGTGTAGTCAGGAGACAGAGTGGGAACCCCCTCAACGCCAAGACTGGAAAGAGTCTTAGGATGTGGGTGTGTTTGTGGCTCCCGCTGGGAAGTGGCCATGCCCCTGGTTGAACCAGCCAACTTGCGAACGCCTCTACCCTGTGCACTTTGGAATCGGGCTTGCTGTGGGCGAGATGAGGAGTGATGGCGAGGCTGCAGAGATGAAGGCGCCTGTGAAGGTGCTGACTGTCTCCTCCCACACTACTTGGGACAGGGGAGAACTAGCCAGCTTCACAGAGATTACCCATTGCTCAGACAATGACGATCCTGTCTTGGACCTAAACATCGGGATGAAAGAGGGCTACTGACAAGACAGACGTTGTGCAAGCATGGGGTTGCACTTTCATTACAGACATTGAGGCAAACATTTCACTCGTGGTGATATAAGACCTCCCTATTTTTAGGAACTTACAAGAAGCATTATTGCTTGTCCTTACCGGCCAGAAGGAAAGGCGGGAGAACGAGAACACTGCAGTGAGCCGCCATGTCCACTAGATGGCGGTGTACATCTCCCTCAGAAGCCAGGCGGGCAGCGCTGCGGGCAGCTCGTTGGCCTAAGCAAGACAAGGGCCAGTCTTCTTTTGGGAGACGGGCGTCTCCTCTCATTGTCGGCACAAACAGCCCCAAGCAACTGCACTGACCACACAGCTCTAAGCCACGTTCCCGGGCACTGCCGTCTGTTCAAGAGTGAATGCTGGGAAAATGAACCACGCTGCTCATTTGCCTGATTGGGGGGGAAAATAAGATCTCAAGTGACCGTGGGTGTTATTTAGTTTTCCAACAAGAATAGGGGCAGAGCCATTGCATCCCCCACCCCCGCCCCAACTGCTACCATAAATGAAAGCAATCACCTAATTAGTCCTGAATTACTAACTGGCAGGGTAAAGACCTGCTGGAAGTCAAGCTGAAGTGGGGAGTCTGGAGAAAGGGATGTGATTTCCGCAGGGGAGGAGGGGAGGGGGAGGGCAGGTGGGAGGGGCGGACGGGGAGGGGAAGGCCTGAAGCCCATTGTGAGGCCCTGCGCCCCTGTGGTCTGGGGCCCGTGCTGGCCCTGACCCTGGGAGAAAAAGAGGCTCAGTGATGTCTTCAGGCCGTTGATTTTGTGCAGGCGAATGACTTTCTAAACTGAAGGAAAGAGAACCTGTTGGAGAAAACCTATCCGTGAGTTTCTCTGAAAATGCTACAGATGGAGATGAACTGGCTTGGGAAGCAGAGCACAGCCCTGTGGCGCCTGGCCACCCCGCTGCTGGGGGACCCCCCAGGAAGGTTCTGTCATGGAAACGACAGGCAGATCTGACACCAAGTTGGGCTTGATGTCATTAAGAAATCCCCCAAAGGAATGGAATAAAGGCCTCCTTTCACAGTTCGGGTTTCGCCTGTGTCCTGAGGAAGCGCCTCTTCCCCAGCTGAGACAGCGCGTTGTCCCCGTGACCCAGTGAGCGGCCCTCGTCCTGCGGGGAAAGCAAAACAGCAGCGGGGTGGGTGCGCGCCCAGAGCTGCCCCTCGAAGGCTCCGCAAATTCCAGCCGCAAATGATTTGTTCAGGGATGACTTCTTGCCTTCTAGTTAGATGTGACTTTAATAGAAGTGCTTTCCTAAGGCGATTTATCACAACTGTGAACCGTCAGTTTGCACAGCTGCTGCTTTTTGAGGGAAACGCCCAGGCTCGGGAGGCGGAGGGGCCGGCGCGGGCTCCCCTCTTTCCCACGGGCAGGCCCGCGGGCCCCTCGCCCACCAGAAACATGTGCGCCGCGTCCTCAGAGGCCGCCGCTTCGGTGCTCGGGCTCCTCTGCCATTGCTGGCTGCCGAACAGCCATCTCCTCTCTCCTGGGAGGGGCAGCTGGTTTCCTTGTGGGGCGCTCCCCTTCTCCCCGTCTCAGCTCCTGCAGCGGAGAGGAGGCTGCCCCTCTCTCCCTGCACGATGTGGGGTGGGCGTGCAGCCCGGCTCAGGCCACAGTCCCCCGCCGTTCCCCGCGAACACGCTTGGCGCCCGCGACTGGTTGTTAGGTTGCCAGAGTCAACAGAGCGACCACAGCAGGCAAAGCCCACACGGGGCGCCCAGTTAAATCTGAACCTCATATGAAAACCACGACTTTTTAGGGTGTCTTCAATATTGCATGCAACATTCTTCTACTAAAAAAAATTACTGTTTATCTGAAGTTCAGCTTTAACGAGGCAGGCATCCTGTATTTTGTCTGGCAAGCTTCTTGGTTCTGAAGAGAATATTTGTCCAGAGCAGGTCAAACTGGAATCAGCCTAGGACTTTTAACTGGAGCTTTTGGGGAAAAATACTTAAAAGGTATCTGTTGGGACTGCTAGGCTGGTAGGATTCATGCTTGCGACTGCTGGGAGCCGGCTTTGCTATCATGTGGGGAGAGCTGCTGGAACTAGAAGCCAACACCACAGAGAGCAGACCTGTTTCATTTGAAAAGGTGGATCCAGCTGTTCTTGAAGCTGGCCCGGTGGGTGGTAGAGGTCAGGGTGCTGATGACCAGGAGGGATAATAATTTCCTACCCCTCAAATCTGGGAAGTGAAAACAGCAGGGCTGAATGTGCCCACAGGGCATGGCTTCTGTTCAACTAGAAGAGTGGTGAGTGGCTATTGGGTGACAAAAACAGTCGGTCTACTATATTCTTACTTTGTTTGCTAATTGTTTTGCTGCATGTAAACTCTTTGTTCTGCTGCATTAGCTCTTGTTCATGACATCATGTCTGGAGACTGGGTCTGATAGACTTACATGTGGAATTGGAGACTTCAATTTCAAATCTGCCTCTGCCTGGTTGAGTGGCTTTAGGGTCCTCGTAACCTCTACAGAGTTGAGTTTCTGGGTCTGAAACCTAAGGACAGAGGTTATCTTAATCCATTTGGGCTGCTATAACAAAATACCAGAGTCTGGGTAGCTTATGAACAACAGAAATTTATTTCTCATAGTTCTGGAGGTTGGAAGTCTAAGATCAGGGTGCGAGCAGATTCACAGTCCGGTGAGTATCCTCTTCCTGGGTCAGAGTTGGCGTGTTTTCTCTGTAACCTCCCATGGCAGAAAAGTCGAGGGACCGCTGCGGGGTCTCTTTTATGAGGGCGCTAATTTTGTTCATGAGGGCTCTACCCTCATGACCTTATCACCTCCCAAATGCCACACCTCCTGATACCATCACTTTGGGGGTTAGGATTTCAACATATGAATTTTGGGGGAGGCAAATGTTAAATCTATAGCAGAGGTACTCTCCCCATAGGATGGGGGAGAGGGAAAGTATGTAAGCACCTGTCCTAGGGCCTGGTGTGGAGCAGGTGCCCCATACAGATGTTATTACAAAATATTGAGTATAGTTCCCTGTGCCATAGAGGAGATCCTTCTATATATTCTATGCCTTCTTTGAATGACCGTAGCACTTGTTGTTCTATCATTTTTATGTCTGTTGTTGCTTTGTGACTGAAAATGAAAAATTTCTATTTGTCCATGTCCTGGCCCTTACGTAAAAATGTGTTCATTTATCTATTTCATATTTATTGACTACATCTTAGACACCGTGTTAACTGCTGGTTCTAGATGTTAGTAAAATATAGACCTTGCTGCTCAAAGGGTCACAGTATTTGTGGGAAAACAAAAAAATGCACAACCTATGTCTCAAAGAGCTTTGTACTTCCCAAAGAGAACACACCTCGTAGGTACAATAAATGCATGTATCATATGTAAATGTATAAATGGTTAATGGGATTATACACCTGAGATAACTGCTTTTCGATTCTGAGGAAATGATGATTATATTTCACCAGGAGCTCAATACCACTCTGAGAATGAAGGCTTAACCCCCGACTTGAATCACTGCATCGCTTTCCTATACAAAAATACACAAGTCCGTACATACGCTGTAGAAAAAGGCTTATCTGGCATGAATGTCAGATAGCAAGAAGAAAACTTCAAGAGGTTCAGAGAAGCATCCAGGAGCTCAGATGATTGTCTGGCACTAATACATCTTGCTTGACAGGAAAATAGAGGTGTAAATCTCACAAAATTAGATGATCTTTTAAGAATTTCAAAACCTCCTGCTATTAATTGGAAATCCTAGAAGAAGAGCTTCTTTTAAAATGTACTGATAATATGCTTTACAGCTTAATATTCAGAAGCCTATGTTTTGGCTAAGTGAGCTTCAGGAAGGAAGGAAATTTGTGCTTGACCTCCACTTACTTTGGAACCGCTGGTTCCAAACATCTACTTCTATGCACAGTCATCTTATCATCTGTAAAATGGAGGCAACTCTAAGACAACATAGTTACAGAGACGTTGCACAGCTTCATGTGTCATTGTCTTCATTTGTTTCAGAATACCAATAACATCTAAGCTACTACTGAAAGAGTGCTATATTATTGGGGGTCATCTAGTGCAGCTCTGTCAAAGTAAAGAAAAGGGACCTAGAATGACTATAATTTTCCCAAGAGGACACCATTATTTTCTGGTAAATCTGGGACAAGAACCCTGATCTCTTTGATCCCATTCCATTGTTCTTTCATTGGGTTCTGAACAACCCAGAGAAATAAAGAGAAATAAAACTCCTGTGTGCCGTGTCACTGGTACAGGACATGGCAAGATTGGAATTGGAGCACTACATATTAAGAGGTATCTGAGAAATTCTTCAAACGAATTGAGATATATACCAGGTACATAGAAAACAGTATGTTTTATGAAGATGATTCTGTGCAATGAACAGAACTGGTAACACACACTGGAAGGTGAATTCTCGCTTTCTGGCACCTTGAAAACTCCACCTCAACATACACATTAAAATAAACATTTGAACTGGGTCATATCTAATTCTGCATGCTCTTGTAAGTCAGCAAAATATTCCATTTATCATTTAAGTTGTCACTCACTTTTGAACTTGACTTTCAATTTCTAACAGTCTTTCCAAACATAAAACAGAGGTGGGAAAATGGTATGTGGGAAGCTGCAGAGATGAAAGAAGCTTATTTCATTAGGCATAAAGATGAATATCCAAACGCCTTCTTCATGGCTGAAAGTGTCCAAATCTACTGTCTTCATTGTGTAGTCAAGGCTTCCGGAAAAATATGCTAATGGATTCCTTATTACCCAAATGCCCCACATCAGTTTCAGTAGGTATCATTATATATTATGGAAATTTTTCTCAGTGACAGTGAAAGACATCCTGGCTGAACATCCCCCTGCCCATGACACAGAGATGATGGTCTCAAGCTATCTTGAAGGCATTGGAGCCCACACTATCCGTTACTAATATTAATGGAGAATAAAACTTAATATTCTGTTTGCTCTATATTTGTTAAATCACTTCTTCCCTTCATTAAACTGGATGGCCCATAATTGAGTCTGTAGTGTCTCTATCATTGGAAACTGAACAAATTTTTGTTGGTTATATTAATGTCATATGTTTCTAGGGAGGGTCTATTCAATAACTAAGTCTAGTTTCACAGTTACAAATAAATTATGATGGAACTTTGAATAAATTAAGCTCATCATAAAAGAAGGATACTGATGGTTGCTACTACCCCTTCCTGGAGGGGCTCTTGTAAAGCACTAAGTCAAGTAACAGAGGTGTATATGTATGCATATACAGTCAATGATATTTGTACAGACTTAAAAAGAACTCTACAGAATGTATTATAAAAACCTTAATGCTGTGTGTCCCTAGTTCCCAGCTCTCATGAAAACTACTTAAATGAACACAATCTTCTCTGTTAGGATAGCTGTCAGAGTACTCCAAATAATACTTCTTGCAGTACCCTGTCCCAACCATTTGCCATCCTCTTCCCATTAGTCCTCAAGTCAGAAGCCCCGAAGATTTGTTCATTAAATTAGGAACACATTTCTTCATCCAGCCAAGAAAATTGATTGATCCCTTACCAGACTTCAGGCACCATTCTTCAGTATGATTTATAGGCATGTTCAGGAAACACAGCAGTGATTAACACAGATGAATATAGTCTCTCTTGAGCTGAGAGGGGAGACAAAAGTAAATAAGCAAATATAAAATCATAAGTATAGGGCTTCCCTGGTGGCGCAGTGGTTGAAAGTCCGCCTGCCGATGGCAGGGGACACGGGTTCGTGCCCCGGTCCGGGAAGATCCCACATGCCACGGAGCGGCTAGGCCCATGAGCCATGGCCGCCGAGCCCACGCGTCCGGAGCCTGTGCTCCACAACGGGAGAGGACACAACAGTGAGAGGCCTGCGTACCGCCAAAAAAAAAAATCATAAGTATAAATATGTAAATAAAAATTAAATAAATGGATAGAATAGTATATCAGGTAAGTGTTGGAGAAAAACAGCAAGCAGGGAAGGGAGATGGAGATTGTTAGCTGGTAGGAGGAGGCTGCAATCTGAAACTAAGTGATTGATGAGGGCTTTCTGGGGAAGATAAAATATAAGAGGGAACTTAAGGTTGTGAGAGGGAGCAAGGTGCATATCTGGGAAGTGAAGAGTACAAGCAGAGGGAAGAGTCAGATGGAAAGGCAATGAGGCAAGAGTGGGTTTGGAGTATCCAAGGAGCAGAAAGGATGTCAGTGTGTGGAAAACAGAGGGAGCAAAGTGGAGAGGAGAAGGAAACAGAGGCCCACATTTCTAGGGCTGTGGAGGCACTTTGAGGACTTTGCTTTTCCTGTGAAGGAGCCACTGAAGAGACTTAATTGACATGATCTCACTTACGTTTTAACAAGATTTCTCTGGATGCCATGTTGATTAGAGACTGTAGGAGAGTAAGGACAAGCCCCAGAAGACCAATAGTTGATTCAAAGAAGTGATTACTCAAACATGGTCCCCCTCCTCAGTAAGGACTCAGAGGAGGAATCGGCAAATAATGGCCACAAATCAAATCAGGCTCTCAGCCTGGATCTGTGGGACTGGGAGCTAATAATGGTTCTCACGTTTAGAAAGGTTGTTGAAGAAAAAAGGGTAGGAGAAGTTACAGAAACTGTATATGGCCCACAAAGCCTAACTGCTTAACTCTTTTTTTGTTGTTTGTTAAGGGCAACTCATTCATTTATTGTTTAAAGATTGCAAGACAACTTCTGAATTTCTGTAGCACAATTTAAATGTTTTACTTTTTTGATAAATCAGAGTATAATAGAAAAAAAAATTAGTTTCCAGTAATATCCATATCTCTATTCAGAATTAAGTCTTCCACAGACATGTAACCTGGAAACAAAAGCCTGTTACAATAAGCAAAGCTTCAACAGAGCTGCTATTTTTCAGGCCAGGGAAAGGTTCATCCCTATAAGATGGTGACTTGCTATGTAAAATGGCTGCAAGGTCACAGGCTTGAGGGCGCTGGAAGTCTATTATCCTAACCCACATTAAGTAGTTTGGTGAACTTCAAACGTCCGTTCATCTGCAACCAAGCTGGCAAACTTTAACTGATATTTCAAGCAGGTAAAAAATAAATTAAAAGAAATCCTTACACTGATGTTCCTTGATTTACACTGTTAAATGGTTCATTAACATGTAATCTGGCTAAGAATTACATTTGAGACTCCTTGCTCAGATTTTGGTTAACAGTACAAATCTTTCAGAAACTCAAGTTCTTATTAATCAATAATTTGTCAGCTAGGATACATTCAGGCATCAGCTGCAACTACAGAATAGATGCACTGCCTCAGCGCTCTGGAAAGACATCATCTAGAACACTACTAGCAGACAAAATATCTGTTACTAGAGAGCACAGGTGCAGTACAGCAAGACAAAAACATATATTCACGTGTGCCGCGGAGCAGCCGGAGAAAGAGGATTTCACCGCCCAGGGTCAGAAGGGAAGGGGTGAGGAACTGAAGTAGCCCCGACGAATGGGGTCAGAAGGACCAAGACAACTGATGGTTGCAAGGCAAATTTTATTATGCTACAGGTGCAGATTATATAGACTAGAAGAAGGAAGGCTGCCAGATGGTGGTTTACATTATCTACAGACTGTCTCAGCTCAAGGTCAACTTCCCTGGGAGAAAACCCATAAGCCCAGAAGCATCAAAAATAACCTGCATGTGCAGGGGGGAGACAGTTTTGCTTGTCTCATTTTATTTTCTTTCTGATCTCTGGGCCCTGGTGATTTATCTCCCATGGAATGGAACAAGGAGGGGAACAAGTAGGGACAGTCCCTTCGAGCAGCGGCAGCATGCCTGGCATGTCCGTAGCCTGCTCTCAAGGCTGACTGCTTCCCACAGGTCCCCCTTTTTTATTTTTTAACTTTTGCTGCAAAATAATTCCATGAAGTTTAGTGCCGAGAGTAGTATACTCTTGCATGAGGATACAAAACAGACATGAGAAGATTATTATCAATAATAGGCAAATTATGGCCAGGGTAATAAATCCTGACAACCTTCCAGTAATCCAAGACTGAGGGTTTAACCACTTTAAATGATCCAGTAAAGTTTGAATTACATCTTCTGGCGAAATATCATCAAGATGTGCATTTTGTATATCCTGAATTTCAGCAGTTAATTTCTTAAGATCAAGACTAATATTATTATCTGGCCAAACACTCAGCAGATGCATTTTTACTTTTCCCCATTCCCAAATACAGTCATTGTACTTTTAAGGAGTAACACACATCCACGTATACTTTGCATGACAAGCTAAACGCATCCTGAATTTTAATGCTGCCATCTGATCTCCAGTCCCCAAAACTGCATTTTTAAATTCATCTCACTGTTAAGTTGTTCTTAATTTGTAAATCTATGTGACTTTGTAAAGATAAAGCAAGCCTGGTATGCTGAGATAACTGATTAGCAAAGTGAGCATGATTAATACTCTGTGAAAGAGCAAGACTGGCAGTAGCCGCAGTAGCAGACAGAGCAGCCGAGGCAAGTAAACTTACTATCAGCCACCCAAGAAAGCGTCTCCTTCTCTGCAAGGCTTTAGAGAGTTCCACCCATGCCTGTACTCCAGTGTCTTCATACCAAGGTTCTCTCAGATGTACAGGCACCATAACATCTATGGGTTGCTTTAGTATAAGCACAGATTACGTTCCTGCAGAAGGGAACATAAAACTGCTAAAAATACAATTAACACAGCTAATATTATATCCTCCTTTGGAAGAATTACCAATGTTAATAGAATCACACAAAAGTGTATATGGAGGAGCAACAAAAGTTATAACAGGTGTATTGGAATAAGTTAGAGCTAGTTTCCATATATCCCAGTTCTTTTGAAATATGATAAACCTCTCTATGATGGGAATAGAAGAGATAAGAATTGACACCGTGGTATAATCTATAGTACAACATATTTGGTTATTATTCCAAAATGCATTGCAGTGTTCAAAATTGGATCCAGGAAAGTTAACGGTCATAAAAGGAGGAAATGGAGTTTTTGATTTTCTGTTAAGAATAGTAACCTTATGTCCAGCTATAAGTATCCCTTGTCCTCCAAGTAAACGCTTCATACAGAAATAATTTCCTGAATCTTCACCTGTAACCTTGGTATAGTAATAGTGGAATCCCTAAGTGGTGAGGCGTATGAGATGCGACCTCTAATATTAATAGGTTGCCCATTTTATACCAAATGATAGTATCCTTAAGATCCTCTCATCGGCTGGTAGCCGGGCATGTAAGAGTAATGTTGGTTCCTGTAAAACGAAGGATGCCTGGAGAGCCTGACAAACTAATTGATTGATCTGTTCCCTCATAAACATCTGTATGCTCATAACTAATAGCCTTTACACAACCAGTTTCCAGATCCAATGGGCTAAGACAGACAGGATAGGTACTAAACCAGTCAGTATGATTTACAGACATATTGATTTGTTTTATATTCCCAATAAGAGGCCCATAAACAGTTATCATTGCAAAATACAGGAAACTCTGCTTCAGACCAAGATATGGGTTGTAATAGTGGAGGATCAGGTACATAGGCCCAGTAAGTTGCTGCATTAACAGAGGCAACACATGAAATGGTTGCCAACATAGCCAAAAATAAAGTTACAGGTGTAACAGGATTATTCTGTGGTTTCACTGACCCTTGAGCTCGTGAAACCAGTTGTTCAGTTTGTCCCCAAGTTGGAACATCACTCCTCTGAGGCGTCCTGGCAAGTGGTCTCCTCTTCTTCTTCTTCTGAATCAACAATGTCACATTTTCCGGAGGGAGGCAGAGCTTCCTCAGCTTCTGAACTAGCTGTGGGCTGTGGCGAGCCATCTACTTGCTTGACTGAGCGCTCAGGAAGCCGGCAAGGTCCAGGCGCTGATCTGGGAAAGATACACACGTGACCACATCCCCAAATCAACACAGGGTCAGGACCACGCCAAGTGCTGGTCAACGGATCTTTCCAGAGGACCTCCGGAGACTGAGAGGCCAATCTTGGCTCAGCCACCAACCTTTCCCCTGCAGAGCAGCCAAATCTGTCAACAGTGAGAAAATTTAAAATGAACAGAGCATGATTTATAAGGTTATGTGGTGTTGTTCAATACAATTCCCCCCATTTTATTTTTTCAATAGTTAGCTTTAAAGATCTATTTGCACGTCCTATAATACCTGGTCCTTGAGGGTTATATGGAATGCCTGTAATATGGGTAATTTGTAATGAATTACAAAATGTTGCAAAAGCAGCACTAGAGTAAGCGGGCCCATTATCTGTTTTAATAATTTGGGGAAGGTTCGTGAAAGCAAAACAGTGTAATAAATGAGTGATAACATGTTTACAGTAGCTTCTCCGGTCTGTGCTGTAGCACAGAGGAAACCAGAATAAGTATCAATAGTGACAGGAACAAACTGTAATTTCCCAAAAGACGGGATATGAGTAACATCCATTTGCCATAAATGTCTAGGTAATAATCCACGAGGATTAACAACATGATGTGGAACAGGAAGGTGAGGTAAGCATTGTGGGCATTGCTTAACAATTTGTCGGGAGGCTTCACGAGTAAGGGAAAACTGTGTGTAATGTAGCCGCCGACTGATGGTGGAAAGCGTGCAATTGCTGTGCTGCTTGTGAAGCAGTTTGATCATAACTTACCATAATATGAGGGTGTCCAGGACATGGACCATGAGTATCAACAGTATGAGTATAATGAATGCAGTGCATCAGCCATTCTTGACAGCATGACGAACGGAAAGGAGGAGTACGGTAAATTGGGACATGTCCTGCTTTAGGGAAAAGAGATTGAGGAGGCAGAGTAACTTCAACTCTATTCTTGGGAGGAAAATGTACAG
Organism: Lipotes vexillifer; assembly: GCF_000442215.2. Taxonomy (NCBI): domain Eukaryota; kingdom Metazoa; phylum Chordata; class Mammalia; order Artiodactyla; family Lipotidae; genus Lipotes; species Lipotes vexillifer. The sequence continues at coordinate 825 of NW_006772701.1, read as the reverse complement.
GATAAAGATCACGTTTAGATCGAGTTAAAACATCTGCAGTCGCATTAAGTTTAGTCAATGAACCAGGCAAGTTAGAATGAGCACGGATACGCAGACCTGCAACAGGACCACCGTGGGAATGAATAAGCTGTTGAAGCAAATGAAAAGAGGATGATAATTCAGGGTTATTAGTATGTCCTATGGTCACAGTCTCCAGAAGAAATAATAAGCTAATAAGATATTTACTATCAGAAAACAAATTAGGACTTCCCTGGTGGCGCAGTGGTTGAGAGTCCGCCTGCCGATGCAGGGGACACGGGTTCGTGCCCCGGTCTGGGAAGATCCCACATGCCGCGGAGCGGCTGGGTCCGTGACCCATGGCCGCTGAGCCTGAGCGTCCAGAGCCTGTGCTCCCCAACGGGAGAGGCCACAACAGTGAGAGGCCCGCGTACTGCAAAAGAAAAAAAAAAACAAAGAAAACATAGTAAAAGATATAGAAGGCAAACGTTTAAAAGACATAATGACAGCATACAGTTCAACACGTTGAGCTGAAGTCAAGGAAGTTTCTTTAATGAGTTTTGTTCCGTCGTCAATGATTACAGTAGCCACTCCTGAAGAAGAACCGTCCGTAAAAACCAAAGGTGCATGAGGAATAGGCTGTTGCCTACTTACAGAAGGAAAGATATGAGTTCAGTTTGCTGAATTGGATCAATTTATCAGCAGGGGAATGGCATTCCAAGGTACCTGAAAATCCTGCAAGAGCAAGATCCCATTCATTACTATGTTGAAAAAGCCAATTTTGTTGACTAACTGAATAAGGCACAATAATGTGAGAAGGTTCTATAC
>NW_006772700.1:0-716 GCF_000442215.2 Lipotes vexillifer | reverse complement strand
ATCAAGAGTCACAGATTCACCAAAATCCTGTAAACCTCACTTCACCTGGCTGACCTGAGATAACTACTGGATGGGGGCTTCAAGTCTCCCTGTGTTTTCTGTATCAGTGAGCTGCAGAATCACCTACCAGACTTTAATAGTGTTTGACATTATCATTATTTTAAATACAAGGGTAGATTACCGCAACATAAGAGTAAAATATGGCTTCCAGTCTCACAAATGTACAAGTATGACAAATATTTTAATTTCTTCATAATAAATGTGTTTCCTGAGACCACCACAACCGTTCTACCAGAGCAGGCGTGAAGCTGCCCACACACTGCACTCGGCCTGTGAGCCCATCAGGGTCCAAGGCTGAGCTGGACATAGGAGTGGCCTCCTGGAGACTCTGCCTGCTGGTTCACTTCCGTGGGGACAGGGGGTCAGACGCCTCTTCTCCCCGTGGAGCTGTCCTGTGGCCCAATAGCCCGGGTGCCCACCCTCACTGTGGGGATCATGACCCGTCTACACTGGGAGCAGCTGGGGTGGGAGTGGGGAGGGGCTGTATCTACTAATTACACGGAGAAGCGTGAGGGGCCAAGGATGGGGGAGACTGGATGAGGAAGCAGAGTAAACAAACTGGGTCACATACAGAAGCAGAGTCGGCGACAGCTCAGAGGTGTGAATCTGCCCACTTTTAACAAAGTGATACCGATGAGTGGAATGTCCGGGCACAG
>NW_006772699.1:3411798-3421901 GCF_000442215.2 Lipotes vexillifer | reverse complement strand
GGAGATGCAAGAGGGAGGGGATATGGGGATATATGTATGCATATAGCTGATTCACTTTGTTATGTAGCAGAAAGTAACACACCATTGTAAAGCAATTATACTCCAATAAAGATGTTAAAAAAAAAGTGAGAGTTCATTCATGTATTGCTTGTGCAATTACTATGTAAATAAATAGGAAAACATGTTTTTACAAATCAGGTGAGTTGAACATTGTAAATTTAGTTCTCTGAAGAATCTCAAACCAGTCCCATGCAGTTGTTTTGACTTGTATGTGGCCATCACTTTTTCTCAGAATCTGTGGCCTTGGATAGAAAAATAAGTTTTAAAAAGTTTATCGTCCTTGCTCTGACATATTGTGAAATACCAGCGATTTTAGCTCAGCAAATCTTGTGTGTCTTTGTGTTGGGTTTTAGATTGTCTCAACTACAGGATGGATGTGGGGGGGTGGGCAGGTAGCAGAGTGGATGGGACCCGGAGTCAGTCTCATTTTGTTGGTCAGGTTGGGGGTCTTCAGGCTGCAGCTGAATGAAAGAGTCCTGGGCCTGGGCACCTCTGGATAGCCCTTCAAGACCCAGACACTGGGAAGGCTTCTGACCACAGAATACATTCTCCTGATTGGAGGCGAGGAGGTTCCTGGCTGTCCTGCTGCTTGTCATACAAATAGAAAAGGTTTAGATATAGAACTCAGGGGCCACCCAGAGCAGCAAATGGAGTTGTCCTTATGGGGAATGAGAGGCCTGAGGAAACCCCTCCCATTTACCTTGAAAGGGGTATTTCTGGGAATATCATAAGCCTTGAAAAATGATAATATAATGAACAGACTTGGTGGAGAGAAAGGTGGGAGAGGTAGAGGAAGTAAGTGTCCTTTTCTCCCAATATTTTAGAGAAGGTGGATAATAGACACTACTTAAAGCCAAGATTTAAGTAATCAAGGATTGTGTGCCATTTAAAGTATAATTATATCCACAGAAGAATTAAAAACAACAAACCGAATCTGGAGGTAGAAAGAGGAAAAAGAAGCAACAAGAATATATTGTATAGCACAGGGAATTACAGCCATTATCTTGTAATAACATTTAATGGAGTGTAATCTGTAAAAATACTGAATCACTATGTTGTACACCTGAAAATAATATAATATTGTAAATCGACTACAATTTAAAAAAAAAAGAAAGATGAAAAAGAGAAGAGAGTTTGGGGTTAAGGTTATAGAGGAGTAATCCACTTGAGCTATTTCTGTTTATTCAGTGGTAGGAGGGTATATGGACCCTGGAGATGCACACACACACACACACACACACACACACACACACACACACAACATTTATCAGCAAGATCATGCTCTTTTTAAAGGCTCTAGGGGAGAATCCATTCCCTTGCCTCTTCCAGCTTCTGGTGGCCACCAGCATTCCTTGACTTGTGGCCACATCACTTCAATCCTTGCCTCCATCTTCACATCAACTTCTCCTCTTCTGTCTGTGTCTAATCTCTGCCTCTCTTTTATGATACTTATGATGGCATATAGGACCCACCGAGTTAATTCAGGGGAATTTCCTCAAGATCCTTAATCATACTTGCAAATAGCCTTTTTCCTTATAAGGTGACATCGTTTCCAGGGATGAGGACCTGATATCTTTGGGTGCCCATGGTTCAGCCCACTACAATCCAACTTTATTAGGTTATAAGCCCTTTACCAAAGGGAATAATACAACTATTTGATGAGTAGAAGTGGTGATATTCCCAATGCTCCAGGCACAGTTTAAGGGCAAGTTTCGCTGCATTTGGACAATGAAAAGTGCTCTGGAGTGCGACTCAGAAGGCTTGAATTGAGTCGTGAAATTGTTACTTCCTAGTCATGTGGCCTTGAAATCGAAGCCCCGGGACCTCAGTTTTTTTAACACTATAAAATTAGTTCAATGATAATATAGGATTTTTATATATCACAGGATTTCTTTGTTGTCCAAGTCAAACATTATATGGGCAATGTTTTCTTAAGCTACAAAATACTAAACAGTCCATAACAAGTGGTTAAAGTAGGATATGTGTGGGTAGTTGGCTTCTTGTGAACCATATTTCAAATCTTTTGCCATCAAGTGGATCCAGCAAATCTCCAGAGTAATACTACATGTTTCATACAATTTAGAATACACAGAGAATGGACTTTCTAAAGGCCCCAATAAACACACCTGGATTCTCATGGTTTCCCCAAGTTTACCAAGTTATTATTGCTATTTTTTTTGGTCTGTTGTTCTTGTGTAGCTTGTGACATTCCTGGTTTCATGAATAAGTTATGGTCAGAGACGGCAAAATAACCCTATATTTAGACAGATATAAGATATGGTAGCAGGAGAACCCACTTGAGAAACACTGATGTGTGCCTCACTGCTTCAGGCAGTGCTTTGAGCTGGAGCAGTGAATCACTTCTGAAGTTACTATGGCAGAGACCATAGACATGGTGCTTTGGGGAGAGAGGGCTCTTATCTGGTGAGGGTAAAGTTGCATAAAGCTGGCCCAGCAAGCAGTGAGGAGAGAGGCAGAGAATTAACTGGTATTGGTCTCTGAATCTTCTGGGGGCATTACTTGTCTGTCACCTCCACACCCCTGTCTTGATCTTCTCTCTGAAGCCCCTGCTGTCCTCCCTTTGGTGGAACTGACGACGAGCTTGATGGATCAGCAAGCCCTGGCAGTGAAGGCTTGGTATGCGTGGTGACATAGCATATAGGGGAAAAGTCAACTCAGTGTTCCTACTCTGGAAGTTTCACTGGCAACTGCCAAATCCAAAGGGAAGGCTTATACTTCCTAAGAGGCCTGATGGACTTTAAATCAAAGACATAAAGCATGGGTTTTGTCTTTTTTGTCTGATAAGTAGTATATTCATTTGATTGGCATGATCTAAGGCTGGAAAGAATTAAACATTTATAAAGTACCTGCTATGAAAGAGAAAACAAGCTTGGTACTACCCCATATGCTGCTTCATGTAATCCTTGCGATATGTAGCATTACTACCACTGTTTTGGGTTGAACTGTGTTATCCAAAAAGATACGTTGAAGTCATAATCCCTGATAACTTAAATGTGATTTTATTTGGAAATAGTCTTTGCATTTGTAATCAAGTTAAGATGAGGTCATTAAGGCTCTAATACAATATGACTGGTGTTCTTATAAGAAGAGGAAAATACCAGGTGAAAACAGAGACACAGAGAGAAGATGGCCATGTGAAAATGGAGATAGAGACTGAAGTGACGCTGCCACAAACCAAAGAAGACCTGGAGCTACCAGAAATTGGAAGAGGCAAGGAAAGATTCTCTTCCAGAGGCTTGGGAGGAAGCATGGCCCTGCCAACACCTTGCTTTTGGACTTCTAGCCTCCAGAACTGCGAGAGAATACATTACTGTTGTTTTGAGCCCTCCACTTTGAAATAATTTGTTACAGGAAATTAATACGACCATCATTCTCATTGCTCTATTTTCACAAATGAGGAAAGTGAAACCTGGAGAAGAGAAACTTGCCCAGGGTCACACAACTGATAAATGGCACATCCAGGATTCGACCCCAGCTATTTTGACTCCAGGCCTAATATCTATGTTACTTCAAAATTACTACTGAGAAATAAAATAAGAACAAGACCAAGGGCCTAAGAAAGATTACTGTTTGGTTCTTTAGAGATGTCCCACTGCTCTCATTTAAACTGACTGCATCCTGTTGGTTCCTCTAGTAGGAGGAGGTCTTCTCCTCTTAATAATAAGTGAGTGAATAGTTTCCCATATCACACACACATTAAAAATGGTGTTTTGGGCCACATGGTGAAGGCTCTAGCATAGGAGCATATGTGTGGTATAGACTTAATGACAGACCACAGACTCCATTTGGAGGGGGCTTACTTGTTGAGGTACTAGGTGTCCAGGACAGAAGGTGAAATTTTAGAGACCAATACCTGCTTGTTGCTGTTGCTGTATCATTGGAAATTTTATGTAACTTCTCTAAAACTGTCTTCTTCCTTATATAAAAGGAACAATGATATCAACTTCCAAGAGTTATTAAATTTTTTCCCTTAGAGTGTTATTTTGAGGGTTACATTAGCTCACGTATATAAAAGCACCTGGCACTACACCTGGGACATTGTAGATGCAGAATAAATATTAATCCCTTCCTTCACCTGAGTTCCTGGAGGCAGTCTTAAACATATGTTCTCTACTTTTCACCTTAATCCCCTCATTACCATAACATTAGATGAATAACTGATACCTTCTGTGGTAATAAAACCAAAAGCTGTAACCTTGAGAAGTTAAAGCAGGGGAAGGGAGATGGTCACCTCTGGGTATGGCAAGGAAGGAACAGGGTAATATTTCCACTGCACCATTAGCCTTATAAGGAAGTAGGCAGCTCTTGCATTAATTTGTAATCTCGGTGGGTTTCTGCTCTGAAGCTCTGAGTAGGGATGGGACACATTCTCTTGGGATCTGGTGGAGAACAGAGACTTTGCTCAATTGTTATGACTGGCAAGCTGAATTTGGAGTTTTAGAAGAGCACATATAAGGGACTGAGGGACAGGAAGAGTCTCTATTTGCATACAGAACTATTCTTCCCGATTGTTAGATTTCAGGTGTTTTTTAAGAAAGAAAAAGTTTTCTGAATATGTTTCAGCTTTCAAAATCTCAGAGAAACACAATCATAGACTTGTAGAATCATAGATTCACTAAATTTTAGCGAAAGCTTTAAAAGTTCGTACATAGGGCTAACATAAGGAATGAAGGGCTCAGAGTCTGCCCTACCACCCCCTGCTCAAAACCAAATAAAAGAAATCTTTGGTTACTCCAGAATTCCATGAAGCAGAGATGGAAAATCATCAATATTGCCATAGGAAACTGAGATCCAGGTAAAACAATGATTTAAACAAGGTTAAACAGAGACAGATTGCTGATAGAAACCAGGTCTTGTAACTGCTAGTCCAGAGTTCATCCAACCACATCATTCTGTCCTTCAGTCTCTGGCCTACCTCGGCTTTGACTGGTACTTTAGCTAGTCCTTTGTCTGCAAACGTATTTCATTATTATGCATGTGATACTACTACCTCTTGGAAGAGGAATTCTGTCTACACCATGCAGTTATGGAAGTATATACATCGAATATGAATATACATTGTTGGAGGCTGGTCTTGTTTAGTGCATTGCTCATCAAAATTGGAATCTTTCCTGGATCCTAATTTTACGTGATAAGAATTATATAAAAAAACTATGTTCTATTTGGAGCAAAGTCTCATGAAGAGGAAGAAAATACTCTTTATTTCTTGAGCTCCTTTAACTTTGGGGACCAAACCACTGACTTTCTAGTAATAAACATTAAACAACATGGTTAACCTGAATTTTTAACTATATTCTCACTAAAGAATGGAGTTAAAGTCATGGCTGATTAGGTGGTTTTAGAGTAAAGGTTCTTATGCGGGTTGAGGATTAAGGGCTGGGGAAAGAAACTGATACTTGTTTAATGTCTTCTAGCTGCTGGGCACTGTGATCAGCATTTTACAAAATCTTTTACCACCATAATCTTCCCAACTACTTGTTAAACAAAGTTAATCAGTACGATGACTTTTGACAGTCATTGGCTTCTACCAACAATATAGTTATCAGACAGTTTGAGAGAGGATTTTGATGTATTCTGCTAGTGTCACACAGCTAGTAATCCACAAAGACTCACATGCATATAGGGTGGGAACAGAAGATCCTAATTCCCCTGCCGCTCCCCCATCACTCTCCAGGCGCCACGTTTCAGCACCACGGACAGCGCATCACTCGGGCGCTTGGAGAAAGGCCGGAATCAATACAGCGCTGATTTAGCCGGGCTTTTTCAAATCTCTCGGGTCTCCGCGCGCCACTTTCCATGCATATTCTAAACTACTCTCACAACAACCTAAGCTAAAAAAAACACATTCATATAAAACGGCAAGCTCGGGGGTTTGCTTACCGTCTGACAAGTCAATCAGCCCGAGGTAGTGCAAAAGTTTCAGAGAGGACCACACGACCACCACTATTCCCAATGTTTGGAGCCCCTCAGACTCGCCCTCCGCCCACATCCTCACGGAACACTGGCGCACCAGCAAGACGCCAAGCGGGCATTTAAAGCCGGAAAACCAGGCTTCCAAGCCTCCCTTCCCGCTGTTCTAAGTGCACGGTTTATTTCCGCCGGTCTTTCTTCCTCGCAGTCTCTCCCCGCTCCCTCCCTTCCACTCCTCCCCGCTCCCTCCTCCTTTCTCCTCCTCCTAGCTGGCAAGATTACTATGTTTTTTCATAGTAATCTTTGCTTTTATTTCATTTTCTCCCAAGGCAGTTTCCCTAAAGGTTTAACCAACCCCTAACCATCTGCTACCCGAGTGTGACCATATTGGCAACGTCTCACAGCATATTCTCTCTGCCACTCAGAGGGAATGCATGTGAGAGCAGACATAAATGAAGACAGAACGGAAGAGACTTAATGCTTTTGATCTGAGATAGACTTAGACGTGAGGGTTATTCTTCAAAAGGACAACAATTTGTCTTTACCTCTTCAGTTACAAACCCGTCAAGCTTATTCTGAGATATAGGTGGTCCCTGCTTTGACATCACAAAATGTCCCTGGAAACCGGATCATCAAGAAAGTAATTGTAAACAGTTATATTTGTGTTTAGGCAGGTTTTATATCAGTATCAGAAATTATTAAGAGGGTAGTCAGGTTGACTAAATGATCACTGGGCAGCACTGAATGAGCAAAACTTCTGGAAGTAGAGCAAAAAAAAAAAAATATGGTGAAGCAAAAGATGACATTCACGTATCCTAAACTTCTAGGCTCTGTGGGGAACTTTATAATTTTCCTGCACGGGATTGTCAGCAGTGAGCCCCGTGTGGAATGGTAGTCAATGTGAAGAAGGAAGACTGGAGACTAATGTCACAAAGACCTTGGGAAAGTTCCGCTTCTGTGAGTACAGTTACCTCAAACAAGAGAACCCACATGCCAAGTATGAGAACAGAGTATGCATTTAAGAAATGCTAGTCTCAGGGCTTCCCTGGTGGCGCAGTGCTTGAGAGTCCGCCTGCCGATGCAGGAGACGCGGGTTCGTGCCCCGTTTCGGGAAGATCCCACATGCCGCGGAGCGGCTGGGCCCGTGAGCCATGGCCACTGAGCCTGCGCGTCCGGAGCCTGTGCTCCGCAAATGGGAGAGGCCACAACAGTGAAAGGCCCGCATAACGCAAGGAAAAAAAAAAAAAAAAAGAAATGCTAGTCTCAGATTTTGAGAATACACTATGTTGGCAACAACGGGGGGGGGGGGAAAGACACTCTCATGAATTGTGGGTGGGAATATACATACATACAACCTCTTGGGAGGGAAAAAAAATACATCAGAAATAAATAGTGTATATACCCTTGGGTCCTGAAATTTCACACACAGGGATGCCTACATGTGTGTGCAAGTATATGTATATGTGTACAGAATATTCACTGCGTCATTTGTTTATAGCAGCGAAAGAGTGAAAAAAGTATATGCTTATCATTGAGCACACTGGTTAAATAAATTACAGTGCATACATAAAAGGAATACTATATAGCCATTACAGGAATGGGATACAGGAATATTATACAGCCATTAAAATGATATATCTTGTAAATTCAATTATAAATTAAAATTTCTTCTCTTTTTGGAAGAATACTAAAAATATATAATTAAATGAAAACTGTTGTTTAGTGCATTACCATTTTCATTTTGAAAAGGGACATTTACATTTTACCATTATCATTTTAATTTGGAAAGGGACACATACACATACACATGCTGGCATATACATAACGTATTTCCAGAAGGATAACTGATAATTGAGAATTTTAGTTGCTTCTGTAGGGTCTGGGGCCAGAGGGAGACCCACTATGAAAATTTCCTCCCGTGTGTGTGTAACTGACTTTAAACAACAACAGTAACTAAACGGGAAAGTTGGTCTCTCCTTTCTTTCCTTCTTTGTGAAAGGGGGAGACATATTCTACATATCTGAGTGAGACTCAGGAAACTCTTGTCTTCTCCGCTCTGTAACTCCCCCATTGGTTCTAGATATCAATCTCCAATTTCATTGGTGCTTGGGCAGTGCCTGGAGTCAGTCTATTCCAGCTTGTGAAAGCTGACTGTTAAAATTTCAGGAAACCAGCAAGACAGTTGTTACACCTTTGGTGGCTTGAAATCAACCACAGCAGGAGTATTTACACCAAGAAAATTGGCAAACACTGTAATTGAGTGCTTCCTCCCCCTCCTCACCATTACAGGTTTACCAGGACACCACTCTGCCATTCCAGATCCCACCTGCCCAAAAGGAAACCTGACAAATTCACCTGCCCAGGGGTTGTCCTGCCTTACTGTGTTTTCTACCCTGTGGAGCCCTAGCGAGAGAAATACTTAACCCAATGAGCTTAGTGGTATTTTAGGCATTAGCACAGCCAGACATGAGGAACTAAATTAGGAGCACAGAGGTATTTTCAAGTTTCTGGTAAGTCAGTACTCTGTTCTCTTGCCTTCTCTATAAACTCTCCTGGTTTGCACTGCTCCTTCCTGCCTCTCTATCGCTTCCTTTCCAACAACTCTCTACCTTATAAGACCGGTGCTGTCCCTGACTTTCTCCTGCCTCTGCATTCACCCCCTTTGCAAGATTATGTATGCTCACTGCTCTAGATGTCAGCTCTGGGCAGATGGCTCTGGTCTCAGACACATTTCTGTCCTGCATTTTTACCTGTTGTATTATTTCACCTTGCACAAAACATTCTCAGTTCACTTCCACCAACATGTATTACTCAGCATTTGTTAGACGCAAGGCCAGATGCTAGAAACTAGACTTAATCCTTTGCCACTTTCTGGAATTTCTGGGAATAAACGACATGAGAAGGAGGAGTGGTGGTTCCCACTTTCTGCCTTTGCTGTCACCATGCAAAGACTTAAATTCGTTCAAGAATTCTGGTCTCAAAGACAAGTGCCCTCCTGATTGTCTCCTAACCCTGAGCTTTAGGAACATCTGCCTCTCATGTGAGTTATGCCAAAGATAACCAGACAGACTTAAACTACTATTTTCTAGAAATTGTGGGGTGCTTTACACAGGCCATTTCCCTGGATTCTCACAATATATCTGTGTGGGTATTTCCACTTTCCCAAGAAGGTCAGAGGGAAATTCAGGTCTCATAGGTGTATGAGTATTAAACCCAGGTCTACCTGCCTCCAAAGTCCACACTTCCCCACACATCCAGCTAATAAATGGGGTATCTGTGGTTTGATACTAGTGAGAGATCCATGAATTGTTTATTAAAGAACCTGCTTTTTCTCACATCACATTTCCATCCAGCATCATGTGGTGTCTGCACAAATCTTCCCTCTACATGTAACCTCCCTTTAAAGTTTTATTGAATTTCCATCTTTCATTTGATGAGAAATTCTTACCCTAACAGGAACACTTATGGAATCCATTTCACAAACTGCTTTTTCTTAGTTCCATATAGATTGTAAGGTGAACATGTTTGCATTGTAGATATCAGCCTGCATAGAATTGGACACTTTTCTAGCTTTGTCCCAAATTCTTATTTTTTGGCCAAGAATCTTTGTTGGCCCTCTTCAATTCTTTATCAGCACTAGCAGGCAACTTTTCCCCCTCTGAGCTGTTTGCCATAAAGAAACAAAGGTTGTCCCAAATTCTTATTTTTTGGCCAAGAATCTTTGTTGGCCCTCTTCAATTCTTTATCAGCACTAGCAGGCAACTTTTCCCCCTCTGAGCTGTTTGCCATAAAGAAACAAAGGATTAGGACTCTTTCCAAGATGGCGGAGGAGTAAGACGCAGAGATCACCTTCCTCCCCACAGATACACCAGAAATACATCTACACGTGGAGCAACTCCTACAGAACACCTACTGAACGCTGGCAGGAGACCTCAGACCTCCCAAAAGGCAAGAAACTCCCCACGTACCTGGGTAGGGCAAGAGAAAAAAGAATAAACAGAGACAAAAGGATAAGGACGGTACCTGCACCAGTGGGAGGGAGCCGTGAAGGAGGAAAGCTCTCCACACACTAGGAGCCCCTTCGCGGGCAGAGATTGCGGGAGGCGGAGCGG
>NW_006772699.1:3385712-3404489 GCF_000442215.2 Lipotes vexillifer | reverse complement strand
CTTCCCACAACTAGAGAAAGCCCTTGCCCAGAAACGAAGGCCCAACACAGCAAAAATAAATAAAAAATAAAAAAAAAAAAAAAAAAAAGAAACAAAGGATTGGTCATTCATGAGACGTTCCGCCTGAGTGAGGATGGTGGGGTGGAGGTGGTGAACCGACCTCACGTATCAGCTACCTGACTTGTTCCGACCCAGACAGCACAAAACACAGGATTCCAATTCAGAATTGTCACAGTCTGACAAATGAGTACTGGCTATGGTTTTCAAAGTCCCTTAGGACTCTTGGGAACCAAGATTGTCACACTCACAAATGACTAGTGTCTATGTCAGCTCAGGATAGTATAACAGAATTCCATAGACCGGGCGGCTTCAACAAAAGATATTTATTTTTCACAATTCTAGAGGCTGGGAAGTCTGAAATCAGGGTACTAGCATGGTCGTGTTCTGGTAAGGGCCTTCTTTCTGGCTTGTAAATGGTTGCCTTCTTGCTGTAGAAAGAGAGAGAGCTCTAGTTCTTCCTCTTCCAATAAGGACACTAATCCAATCATGAGGACTCCATCCTCATGACTTCATCTGAACCTTATTATGTCACAAAGGCCCCACCCCCAAGTATATCACATTTCAAATTAGGGTTTCAGCATGTGAATTTTGGAGAGACACAAACATTCAGTCCATAGCACATAGTTTTCATCAAACAATTGCAGGTACACAGAATCTCTGCGTGAGAATTTTAGCTCTGCCACCTGTGTGACCTGGGACAAGTCATTTAAATGTTTGCAGCCAGCCTCCTCACCTGTAAAGTGGGAATGCTATTGGTACCCGTATCATAAGATTGTTGCAGTAATGAAGTGCGATAATGCCATAAACTGCTTAGCGCAGTCCTGGACATGCAGTGAACGGCAGTGTGACATAGAGGTTCAAAGCAAGCCTCCAGGGTCAGACTGCCTGCACTGACTCTTAACTCTGCCTCTTACTTAGTTCTGTGACTATTGGTGAGTTACTTAACCTCTTTTCTCACTAGTAAAACAGATATAATCACAGTACGTACTTCAGACAGTTGTTGTGAAGACTGAAATGAATTAGTTATTATTCATAGAAAGAACTATATTAGTATCATTATCATTATTATTATCCATACGCTCCAGGGGATCATCATCAGCTGGGTCCCATGCAAAAGTCACAGACTGAGTATGTACACGGAGTTTGGGGGTTTGGATCTGGGGACAGAAAGGAATATTCTTTCGGGTATGGGAATAAGACTTTCTCTGGAAATTTCTGGGTGCATGAACTTCAGTTCTCTAGCCACAAATCTTCCTTCCAGGCAAATGGTTTCAGTCGAGTCTGATTTGTTGCTGCTTAAACTTCATTTGGGTTTGCCCCCAGCAGTCAGAAAATAAAATTCTATTTTAGCTGGTTACTTCTACTGCTCACAGCTTGCTTTTTGCTGTGTAACCTGAAGTAAACAGAGGTGTCCTGTGGTACAGGGCCCCCCAAGATTGGAGCAGTTCACTTAGCTAACCGAAAACACATGGGCAACGCTGTGTTCACATTCACTTGACTCCGTAGGGCTTGCTGCTGGTATGTGGATTTCTGTGTGCTTCTCCCAGTAACGGTAACATACTGTCTAAATCTCATCTGGATAAACTAATTTGGTAGAGGCCTCATCTTCTGGAATGTTCTGCTGCAGTTGGTATAAAAATAATGCCAATAATTGCATTTGGAGTTCTCTTTTCTTTAAAAGGTGGGAAAGAAATGAAAGAATTCCTCAGAGCACCATCTCAGAGCTCTCAATTCTACCAGAAGGCCAACTATTAACTGCAAGATGGTTATGATTCAGAGAGAAAATCGTTACTATTCCCATTACTGGTCAAAATGCGAAAATTATTCTGGTGTTCTTTATCATAGCCCTTATCTTGGTGCTCTTTTGGGGGCACTGGCTGCATTCGTTTAAATTAGTTTTATAATGAAGATGATAATTGTACAATAATTAAGTAATGATATATCTCTTCCATCCTTCCTTCCATCTTTCCTTCACTCCTCCCTCCCTTCCTTTTTCCCTCCCTCTCTTTCCTCCCTCCCTCCCTTCCTCTTTTCCTCTCTCTGTCTCTTCTTTCTCAGGTATTTACTGGGCCTGTGTTAGACACTATGCACAGATGAAGAGGAAAGCCTTTCCCATTAGGAAGTTCACAATGTCTAGAAAATACTCTAGGATTTCTATTGGCCAGGCCAAAAAGTTCGTTCCGGTTTTTCCATACGATGTTACGGAAAAAACCAGAATGAACTTTTTGGCCAACCCAATAATTGGCAAAATTGTTTCACCTTTTACATTACTTCACATATTGAGGTTTCTCAACAAATATTTGTTGAAAAATACTGTGCTACTCTTCATAATAAACTTTCAAATTAGGGTGCAGCATTATTTTCATTTTACAGATAAGAAAACGGGGGCCAAGAGAGGGAAACTAAATGTTATCAGCATTCTTCATGGGTTGGGCACTGTGTGGGACTTTCACACAGGTTTTTTCCTTTATCTTAATTATCACAAGAATGAGTACCAACTGACAGAGGAAGCTCAGGCAAGGGTCACCCAGGAGGTGATAAAACTAGTTGGTGGCAGAGCCAGGCCTGGAGTTCAGGTCTTCTGTGTATTCTTTCATTGAGAGCATTCTCTGTCTCCCCAGGACTCCGATTCTCAGTGGTCAGCAGTGGGGGCAATGAGGGGTAGAGTTCAGAGGTGGTCCTGGTCCCCGTTTTTCCTGTTCCTTCTCAGTTCTTTCTCTCAGGCCCTTTGCTTCTCTTCCCAATAATAATAACTACAGTAACACAGCCATCCCACCCTGGGTTAGAGATTTTATACACTTCGTTCACTCACTCAGTCCCAACAATGATTCCACTTCTTGGCTAGTCATTATTGCTCCTGATAGCATATTTATGGGAAGGGGCAGATGCTGAAAGGTAAAAGCCTCAGTGCATGGAGCTGGAAGCCCTTCTCTCATAAACACATCACTGGGGAGAGATGACCCGCTTCAATCAGCTTCCCGTGGAATCCAATGGGGGAGTTCTCCACGCCTTGGGTCCCAGTCCCTCTGTGGGCAATTCTCAAAGGCAGATCTGTTTATCTGATTTTGTCATCAGCTCCATGGAGATGGAGGGCAGGAGAGACAATAGGAGAAAAGCATCCCGGTTTTCTTCTTGGATTTTAGAAAACCCTCAGAAAAGATTATCTCAAGCACCTCACAAGATTAGTTTTAGGAGGATCTTGAACCCTCTTTCAAGAATTCTGTGTCCTTTGGGATGAACTTCAAGACCTCCCCCTCTTCCCTCCCCACCACACACCAAACTTCCAGCCTGAAGGACTCATTCTTTATTCTGCATCTCACCAACATCTCTTTCCCCTATCACAGTCCTAGGCTGAGGAGGTGGAAGCATAGGTCTCTCTGCTAAAAGCAGGCTAGAACGCAGGAGTTGATGCTTCCCGGCAGGCAAGAGTAATGAGCACATTTATTAACAAGTGCACAATGTTCATGTTGACTGTCAGTGTGAATCATTTTTTGGTTTGAGCAAAACGCAAGAGGGAGGGGATATGAGTATATATATATGTATATATATATATATATATATATATACATATATATATATATATATATACATATATATATATATACACATACATATAGCAGATTCACTTTGTTATACAGCAGAAACTAACACAACACTGTAAAGCAATTATACTCCAATAAAGATGCTGGAGACAAAAAAAAAACCTGAACTGTTGTCAGTGAACATTCATTTGTAACTAAAGCCAGGGAATAATGGCATTTAAATATCCACCAACATGGTTCAGTTTTTTACCTCTTTTGCTTCCTCCGGAGGGATCCAGGCTCCGTTGGAATTTCAACACACATTCTTCTCTTCTTCCTTCCTGCCTTCCTCTCTCCAATATCATGTTCCCTCGGGCCCAGTGATAACAACTGTGACTAAGATCAGTCTCGACCATCAAGGAGTCTCCAGTCCAGTGACTGTACCTCCAAACAGAACCACAGATGGGCACCAGTTCCAGACAGCTTTCTTCTAGACCGGATGCATTTGACATTGCCTTCCTGGCACAGAACTTGACCTGCACTGCCCTGCCCATTCCCTTGTCTCTCTGTTTCCTCGCATGGAATGCTCTCTCCTTCCTCTGCCTGGCTAAAGCCAAATCAGTCGTCTTCCAGAGCTGAGCTGAAGTCTTGACTCTTCACGCTCTCTAACCTGCTCTTCTTTCTCCAAATGCAGAGCACGTATTTGTCAATCATGTGCTTTTTGGGGAAATCTCTTGCTTTAATTTCTTGCATTGCTAACTATCAGTTACAATTGTGAGAGTTCTTATTAATGAAGCAAGGTAGCATGGCATAGACACAAGGATGGGGATTTGAAGGTAGGCCTGGGTCTATTCGTGTCTCTGACACTCACTAGCTGGATGACCTTCAAATGACTTGACCTTGCTGAGGCTTTGTTTTTTCACCTGAAGGTAGTGGTGCTTCCTGAGTCCTAGGACACCTCTGTGGCCAGGAATACAAGGATGGTTTCAAACACTCTGGCAGGAGCATCCATCTTCGTTCCAGGAGCATCCCTTCCTACCCCCCAGGGATATACTTGTCCAGGGCCTGTCATAGGACAGTTCATGGGCTGAGCTTTGAAAACGAGGGAGGGATGTTTGCTTTATGTGTTTACCTACCTAGTAGAACCCCAAATCCATTTTTTATGGGATCATAGATTATTAGAGGGGAAGAGTAAACCAGAGGAAGCATCCTGAAGAATTCTCCAGTGACCACAGATTCTCAGCCCTATAACACCTGAGAGATGACACGTTCCTACTGGGGACAGTGGTCAAGGCAGTGACTCTTGCTTGGTGATATGGAGAGTGAATTGGAGAGAGGATTTCAGAATCTCCAAGAGGCAAATATGCATAATTAGGAAAAGTTCCTCAAGTGATTTTTCTATGTGCTCTTCCCTCATTAGAACTGATATACTCTAACTCCTTTAAAAAGTATTATAAAATATTTCAGACGTAGAAAGAGGTATAAAAAATAATCTGATGAATACTCATATACCCATCTTAGGAAATAAAGTTATACCAATAGAGCTGAAGCCCATGTACCCTGCTTTGATTATAACCCCTTTGCCTCTAAAATAACCATATCCTGAATTTGGTGACTTTCACTTCCATGCGTTTCTTTTTAGTTTTACTACACACACACACACACACACACACACACACATATATCCCTTAAATAGTATATAGCATCATTTTACATGTTATTAAACATTATAAACATAGAATCATATCACATGTAGGCTTCTGCAATTTGCTTTTATTTTTTTGCTCAAACCTACGTTTATAAAATTCATCCATGTTGGCATGTGAAACTGTAGTTCATTCATTTTCACTGTTGTATTATATTCCATTCAGTGGCTAGGCCATGATAAACACACCATTCACCTGTTAGTAGACAGTTAGCTTGTTACCTCTTTCCTGCTATTGCAAATCTTGTGGCTCTGATCAGACTGAACATGCTTCTGATGCACTTTTGCAAGAATTCCTTTTGGGCAGTGGTTCTCAATGGCAATTCTGTCTCCAGGGGACACTTGCCAATGTCTGGAGACATTTTTGGTTGTCTCAACTGGGGATGCTACTGGAATCTAGTGGATAGAAGCCTGGGATGCTGCTAAATATCCTACAATGCACAGAACATCCCTCACAACAAAGAAATATCTGTCCCCAAATGTCAAGAGTGTGGAGGTAGAGAAACTGCTTTAGGGGAGGAATAGAATTGCTGTATTACAGGGTTTGTGCATCTTTGATTTAAATATTGCTACATTGTTTTCTAAAGTGGTTGTATTAATTTACACCCAAACTAATGGTATGTGTAAGAACTCCCATTCACCCCTACTTTATAGATTAAAAACCTGAGCCCTGGTAGAGGTGTGGAGTGACTTGGACAAAGGTATGGAATGACAAAGACATTATAAAACTTTGACAAAGACATGGTGCTATGTTTTCCCAGAGAGAACACATCAAAGGAATATAAATCTAGTCCTTCAATGCAAGAGACATTACAAAGTGTCTATTATGTGCCAGGAATTATTCTTTATGTTCATTGTCTCTAATGTTGCAAAACTATAGAAGTTAGTATCAGAGAATAGCAAGCACACTTAATAGCATGAGCTTTGAAGTCAGATAGACCCAGAGTTGTGTCCTAGAACAGTTATTTACTAGCCCTGTGCCTTGGGGAAGTTACTCGACTGTTCTGAGCTTCAGTTTCCTCATCTATAAAATGGGGATCATAATAGTACCTACATCATACTATTGTTGTGAAAGAAATAATGCAATAGGTGATCCATAAATATTAGCTGTCATCATCATCATCACATCATCACTGTCATTTAATAGATCAGGAATAGAGCCTCTGAGTTTAAGTAAGTTGGCAAAAGGTTACAGCTAGTAGGTGGTAGAACTAGAATTTGAACTCAGTTCCATCTGACTCCAAAGTCCATCTCATTTTAACTGTCACGATGCCTCCCTAAGAGGGGAGGACTCCTAGCCCCATCCCAGTAATTTGGAGTTTTTTTGTTGGGGGGGGAGGGTGGGTGCAGCCCATATGAATTATTAAAAGTCAGACTCTGTCAAAAACTTTTAAATAACACATTTTAATGGTTTCATGAATATTTAGTAACTCAACTAAGTAAAACAAATGCTGCCAAGACATCAGTCCCCTGGGGACCTGCTGTAATAGATAGACAAGGATGATCTGTAATTAGAATATGGACTGCATGCAAATGGTGGGTCTACAGAGTATGAAAACAACTTAGTCTCTTACAGATTATGAGTCTTGTCTTTACCACATTATTGCTATTAACCTGCCCATCCCTGAAGACAAACCAACTGAAACCTATCACCTCTGCAAAGGATCACAGATTTAAAGTTAATGGTGTCAAAATGAATGATGCTTGACTTCCTACATCTAGTTTGCAAATCATGTCCTCCAATCTCCCGCCCCCCCCCCCATTTCCTCCTGGGAAGACATTTGTCTTTAGAGGTTGGCAATGAGGCATTTGCCATTACATACGTTCTGACATATTTTACATATGCTCCAAGAAGCCGGAGCTAAATTACACTGGTGAGTTATTAAAAACAGCTCTCAATGCTATTATTATTTATTGCATTTCCAACTCTCTGCAGCAGCTGATTACACTGCTTAATCTTGTATTTTTTTAATTCTCCACCCTGAAATGAATTCTCCCTGCAATGAATAAGCAAGGTCCATCACACCAAGTGCCCTTTGGAAAAGAAAGTTTGGATTCTGGAAAGCAGTTTGATGGACAGCCCTGGAATCGAGCCTGCTTCCCCAGGCTTAATCCTCTGTTTCTGGGGAAGCAGAGGCTAAATATTTCCCATGAAGTATGAACATCTCTTCTCCAAAGCATTTCCAGAGGGAGGGAGTTCTCCAAATCACAGGTCTCACCACACCAGTCCCTTCCATACAGTGTCCACTGCCATCTTTGGCTGTCATTGAAGGTCCTTGGTGATCTGGTCCCCGCCTACCTCCCAACCTCACCTCTCACAGTACCGCCTTTCCACCCAGGGCACAGTCATCACAGTCGCTTGTGTTTCTTACCAGGACCAGTCTCTGCTTTCTGAGCTTTCTCACATGCTCGTCCTTTCACCTGAAATTTTTCCCCCACCCTTATTTCTTTTCCCAACACCTTTTCATTTCAGACTCATCTTAGGAACTATCTCCTTTGGGAAGCCTCCCCAGTGGGGAACAGAAGTGTTTCTTACCTGCTTCCATGAAACCCTGCACTTACGTCTATTGCAGCACTTGGCACACTGTATTGTCATTATGCATTTATGTATCTGTTTCTTGTCACACTGTGGACTGCTTGGGAGCAAGGGTAGATCTCGGTTGTTTAAGCTCCCAGAATAAGGCCTAGCCCAAGTGCTTCAGAAATTAAGAAATCCCAAAATGGAAGCAGTAGAGTGGAGTGGAAAGAGACAAAACTCTTGAATCAGGCATTTATTCATTCAACCATTCATTCAGTCAACAAATATTTTAAGTATCTATTATGAGCCAGGCACTGTGCTAAGCAATAGAAATACAATGATTAAGCATCAATGGTTATAGTGCTAATGGCCTAATGAAGGAGAGGTACATGACTCAAATAATAGCTCAAGCATGTAATTACAAGCTGTGATAAGTGCCATAAAAGAAAAATACTCAGGGCTATGACAACATAAACATAGGACCCAACCCAGGCTGGAACTGGTGTAGGGAGTTTCATCAGGGATGCCTTCCTTAAGAAAGTGAGGCTTGAGCTAATTGCTGAAGGATCATAAGGCATTAACTAGATGACAGGTAGGGCAAGGACATTTAAGGAAAATATTGCATGTGCAAAGGTCCTGAGGTGAGTGGGATCCTAAGTGTTGAAGAGGTGTTTGGGAACTGACTGAAGGCTAGTGTTAGAGGCAGGGAATGGGCAGGGCCGGAGGATGTGGAGACAGAAAAGGCTGGGAGGCACTCTAGGGTAGGCCAAGCAGAGTCTCATAGACTGTGTTAAGGATTTGTTTATCCCGGGCACAATGGGTTTTAAGCAAAGGAACATCATCATGAGTGCATATGTCTATGTGTGTTGCATTTTATAATGTCTGCAATGTAGAGGACAGAATAGAAAGTGACAAAGTACACAGAAATTGTGGGTGGTGTACCTGCAGACTGCCTCAGATAACACAGTGGTGGCAAGGTGGAGTTGACTGAAGGACCACATGGAGGTGGGAAGCCTTCTAGAGATCCTCATGGAGATAGCTTGACCATATTTCACGGTCATAAGCCCTCTCCAGGATGTTCCCCTCCCAAAGCAGAAGACTGTATTGGTGAAGCCTCAGCCTTCCCTGGGGTTAGCTGGTTTGCAGGGGTGGGGGGTGGGGGGGGTGGGGTGTCTCTGTTTTAGAGTTGAGCTCTTCTGGGCTGTCATACTTGAGCTCAGGCTAGCTCTATAATTTATATTTATGCCTCTAGGATAAAGAGGTCCGAGAATTGGACTTTAAATTTTAAGTTGTAAATTTAAATTGTAAGTTCTGCCTCTAAGAACTTCTAGGTCTTAGAAGGGTTAGGTCAGCTCCAAACTAGACTTAATTTGCTACTTTGAGAAGAATGGGACCTTGGGATGTGGTCTGGCTCATCTTTTCCTTCCTTGCTTCCATCCATCCATCCATCCATCCATCCATCCAACAAATATTCACTGAGAAAATACCAGAGGAGGCTCTAGAACCTGGTCTCTTGATCCCTAATATGGTACTTGTTCCGCCCTGGTCCACACCTGTCATTATGCGTTAGTGTCTCTCAGCTATTGCCAAGGAGATGAAGTTTGGCCCACAGACTGTCACAGAATTTTGCTCTTTCAGTTCTTTGGTTGCTGAATTGGAGCACCAGGCAAACCCTGCATTCTTCTTTCCCAGTTTAATTGGCCCATTATTTTAAACTTTTGTAGATAAGGGAATAAAAAAGTCAGTGCAATATTGTATTCATCACATTCAAATTAATATGCTTCATTACCATAAAGGAGTGTGGTTGCAATATTTTCTCAAAACTTTTAATTGAACAGAACATGGGAGGGGGGGAAAACCGAAAATGGAAACCACCAAGCTCAGATGTTGTTTTTCACTTTCTCAGAATGTGTGCTGTTTGTGATCTGCTCATCTTATTAGTGTTAATTATGAACTAAAATAAAATGGCATTTAACACTGTGCTGAGACTTTAATTAAAGCCAAACCTCCATACCCAGTAACTCTCTGAAGTCCAAGGTAGTTATTCTAAAAGGGTTTAAATTTCTGCTGGGCCAACGGTACACCTATATCCACTCATTCCCCTGCTGTGTGAAGGCTGCTACTTCTGGAGACCATCCATCCATCCATCCATCCATCCCTTCAACAAATAAAATTTTACTTTAACATTTAAACTTTAGGGACCCCAGTGGCATAGTGGTTAAGAATCCTCCTGCCAATACACGGGACACAGGTTTGATCCCTGGTCTGGGAAGATCCCACATGCTGCCGAGCAACTAAGCCCATGCGCCACAACTACTGAGCCTGTGCTCTAGAGCCTGCGAGCCACAACTACTGAGCCCGTGTGCCACAACTACTGAAGCCCGTGCGCCTAGAGCAACAAGAGAAGGCACCACAACAGGAAGCCCGCGCACCGCAATGAAGAGTAGCCCCCGCTCGTCGCAACCAGAGAAGCCCATGTGCAGCAACGAAGACCCAGTGCAGCCAAAAATAAATTAAAAACAAACTTTATATATAAAAAAACCATAAGATTTAAACTTTAAAGTAGTTTTGGGGGAAGAAGACAAGTATTTGTTAAGGTCCACTGTATTTATTACTTCAAATATATTATCTGAAGCCTAATACAGCACCAGTAATATAAGGAACATTCAAGTAAGGGTAGTTAGTAGTATTGTATACATTATCTCATTTAATCATCAAAACAGTCCCATGACACGGGGACAGATTACTATTATATCTATTTTACAGGTGGTAAAACTGGGGTCCAGAGAGATTAGGTGACTTGCCTAAAATCATATTCATTCCATCTTTTCCTGCTTTACAATGCGAAGCTAGAAAGAGTCTAAATTCATCTACATTCATTCATTCGTTCAATCATTCAACAAATATAGATCACCCACTCTGTGCCAGGATCAATGCTGGGGCCTGGAGGGAGCTCAGTCCCACGGCTTCCAGAGTCAGTGGGGTAGGTAGACATTAGATGGAGATGACAAATCCACGTGCTGGGTGCTGAGAGAGAAGCAGAAGACCCAGAGGAGCATGACACAGGGGCACCCAAGTCCAGCCTGGGAAGGGTTCTCCAAAGAGGTAAGACTAGTGGAACAGTGTCACCCAGGATTCCTACAGAAGGACCCAGTCAGAAGGGTGGCCTAATAGCTCTTCTTCCAGGGCCTCTGGCAACCCCAAGCCCAGCTGCCCAGCAGCAAACATGGCACAGTGCTCAACTAGCCAGACTGCAAGTGGGCCTCCTTTAGATACCTGGAAACTATTCCCACATATTATGTCAATGACTGACCACAGTCACCAGGGCTGCTTGGCATCAGACACCGTGGATAATGTTGACACATCAGTGCCTGGCATGGACTAGGCACTAATATATATATATATATATTTTTTTTTTCTTCTTTTTTTTTTTGCAGTACGCGAGCCTCTCACTGCCGTGGCCCCTCCCGTTGCGGAGCACAGGCTCCGGACGCAGAGGCTCAGCGGCCATGGCTCACGGGCCCAGCCGCTCCACGGCATGTGGGATCTTACCAGACCGGGGCACGAACCCGTGTCCCCTGCATCGGCAGGCGGACTCTCAACCACTGCGCCACCAGGGAAGCCCCATTAATACATATTTGTATTCCCTTCCTCCCCTGCCATGATTCCTCAACTCTGTCTGGTTCCTGGGTTCTGATACCTTAACTGGGCTCCCCCACTACATGCCACAGTCTCTTTATATGGAAGAAAAATCAACACAGGAGAGCAATCACTGATATGGTCAGGGTCAGGGATTTCTAAGGCTGACTCATTGCTTAACGCCAAGGGGCAAGGCAGTGGCCCAGACCAGGGCAAGCCACCTGCTCCACGTCAAACAACAGAACCAGAACTTGGACCCAGGACTCCTGACTTCAGTTTGGTGGTATTTCCCTTTTCCTAACAGAGCCCAGTGGGGAACTTTCTAGGAGATTCTCTTACACTAGGCGGGAGGTCAGGATGCTGTAGAGAGTGATTTTTGCCCACAGATTAGCTTCCTGTTTGCCCAACTTTGCTTTACCTACTCCTCCTCAGGAACCTTGCTGCAGAGGGACTGTGTGACTTGCCCCATCAGCTCAATGCTTAGCCCCTCAGAAGTTTCTCCTTTTAAGCTTCATCTTCAGGGAAAAGGGAAGCAGTTTCAAGGAAAGTCATATATTGCTTTTGGCATCCCCACATCTATCCCCTATGATTGTTTTTTTTAGGGGTGAAACCTGTGACTCAGAGTGGCCAGTTGCATCCTAGGGTCCCCTCACGGTGATTAGCTCTGGGAAGGGCACATGACTTGATCACTATGAACGTCTGGGATTCAGTTACATGAGCCAAAAAGTCCCTTTAACTTAAGCAATTTTAAGATAATTTCTCTGTTATTTGCAAGCTGAAGAGTTCTGAATGATGAAATAATAAAAATAGTAACTTTGTGCCAGATACCGTTTGAGTTCGTACTTTTGTGAACTTATTTAGTATTTGCTGCAACCTTATACGTACGTAATATGGTTATTCTTACATTGGGCCTGGTGAGGTTAAACAACTTACTGTATAAAGGGCACCTGGCAGGTAGGTGAGGGATCTGGGATTTGAACCTGGGCAGCCCAGCTCTACAGCCCATGTTCTCGACATCAATGCAAGCCTATCCCTAGGTGTATATTCTTTTCAGTTAGACCCCAAGGGCCCTCTTTCCCATTTGCTGGTCTTGTAGAGAGGCAGTCCCTCTCCCATCTGCTCAAATTCTTGGGAAGGATCAGATCAGTGTCATGAGGTTCCCGTGGAGGAGGCAATTTGCTTGTGCAAATGTTATACCCCAGAGGCCTGCCCACCACACTAAGCCTGCGCTTCTGTCATTAAAGGATGTATTTCTCTGGATTATTAATAATAATGGTAACTTAAATAATAATAGCTTTTACATGTTGAATACCTGCTATGTTCCAGGACCTCTTTTAAGCACGTTGTACACATCATCTCATTTAATCCTTAGAAAACAGGAAAGTGCAGTCAACGATGGTGCCCAAGGTCACTGAACTTGGAAGTATTCTTGTCCTCACAGCCTGTTGGAGGACATGCCCTGACTCCTGGGCCTCTTGGACCTATGATCGCCTAGAGGGAGAAGTGGGCAGAGACCCAGTGAACAGGCAACCCAGGATAGGCCAGAATGACTCATCTGCTGCAACCACAGCTGTGAGGCACGGAGGAAAACCAGTTCCCCACTCCCTGGGGATATCCCTTGGTCTGATGGAGAAGTTCAAGAGTGAAAGGACAGAAAGGACTCCTCAAGGGCCAGCAGAAGAGACCAGGTGAAAATACCCTGAAATGTTAGCTGTGGCTTTCTCTGCTGTTGACTGATTAGGAATACTCATCTTCATCTGTATTCTGTCATATAGTTGCTAAATTGTCCATAATAAGCATGACTTATCTTTATACTCATAAAGAAAATGAAGCGAAACAACAACCCATTATGAAAATTAATACAGGATTCTTCAATAAAAGGAATCCAGGTTCATTGGAGAAAAGGCTGATTCTAGGGCTGGGGTAGGAAATATATAAAACGAGCCTAGAGCATCTTGTATTGCCAGAAAGTAAGGAAGTGCTCAAAAAACAAACAGAAAAACGTACAATGATGGGGGTATGTCAAAGACACACAGGAGCCAACTGAGAGAGCTCCCAATGGCCAAACGTGGAACAATGTGAGCAACAAAAAAGGTAAAATAATCCTGGATTATAACCCAAAGTATAAACATAAATACCCATGAGTCCATACTAATATAAACAAGTCTCTTGTGCCGGAGAATTCCAAATAATTGATGTAGATACTCCACCCCCAAGGAGGTGGAGCATAACACCCCAATCCTTAGGTGCGGGCTACGCATGGCGACTTCCTTCCAAAGACGACAGTATGGAAAAGGGGAGGGAGAGAAGCTTTACAGAAGAGAAACCTGACAAACACTACCTCTGCCAGGTGATCAAAGTCAACAACATGATACGCCATGCTGATCGTATGTATCCTTGACAAGATGTGATGGAAATGGCACTTTACCTCTGTGGTCTTCCTCCCCAAAGCCAGTCGAAGCATGAGGAAAACTTCAGATCAGACCCAACTGAGGGACATTCTACAAAACTACACGGTAACGCCTCGAAACTCTCAAGGGGGGAACGTCTGAGAAACTGTCACAGCCAAGAGGAGCCTGAAGGGACAAGGTGACTAAACGTAGTGTGGTAGCCTGGATGGGATCCTGGAACAGAAAAAGGACATTAAGTAAAAACTAAGGAAATCTGAATTAAGTATGGACTTTAGTTAATAATAATGGAGCAATGTCGGTTCATTAATCGTGACAATGCGAAGGTGAGATGTTAATAGTAGGGGAAGCTAAGTGTGGGGTATATGGGAACTCTCTACTAGTTTTGCAAATTTTCTCTAAATCTAAAACTATTCTAAAATAAAAAGTTTATTTAGAAAAGTCTGGAACAGGGAGTGGCAGTGGTAGCAGATGCGTGTTTAACAGGCTTGGGATGATCACTCAGCCCCAGTAGCAACTCAGCTGGAAGGAGAAACTGTTTAACTCCCAGTGACTTTTACTTTGCCTTTTTTTCCTTAGAAAAACCTGGACGTCTGTAAATAAGCCTCTTAGCTGGACTAGAAGGGAACAAGGTTATTTTATCTAACTGGCCTCTCCCCAAGTCTCACAGAGATCGCCTGGCAGTTAAATTCATTAACTTGGTATTTTCTAATGATTAACACTGATCAATAATCTGCTGGGTCTGGTCCTTAAATCGACTCCCCCATTAATAAGAATGAAAGCACCATTTTATTATCAAGCCCTGGACCTTTTGCAGAAAAGGCTTCTGAGGTTTTGGGCTTCCATTCCCACTGCTGCATATCAGGTTAATTAAAACTCCCACTCAGGTCCCCCAAGCCTCATACCTGTGACTTGGAACAATATTAGCTGGAGGGAAAGACTTCTCGAAAAATGGGTTAGAGTCTTTCACTCAGTGAGGCACTCTGTTATTAAGTCAACTATGTTTTATTGAGAACCTACTAAGTGCTCCAGTCTCTGCTCAAATGACCCGTCCTTAGAGAGACCCCACCCACTTTACCACTTTATCTAAAATGTCACTGCTGACATGCTCTCTTGGCTGCTGTTTTAGTTTTCGTCACTACTCGCTAATATATTTAACGTACTTTCTCACTGTTGTTTTTTGTTTGTTTGTTTCCCCACTACATCGAAAGCCCCACGAAGGATTAATTCTAAAGGTGATGGAGGGCCGTGGAAAGTAGCATGGTAGGACTTGTGTTTTGGAAAGATGACTCTGCCTGGAGTGTGTGGACAGCACTGGAGCAAGGTGTAGACAGAGCTGGAGGAGGGGAGGGCAGGAAAGAATGCACAAGGCCAGGGGAGGCAGTTCAGAGATCTGGTGAGACTGCATGGAGTTGACGGGATAGAGAGGAGACGAAGGTTGCTGCAGGTGCCAGGAGCTAGAATGGGCAGGACTTGTGGGATGACTGGGTCTGGGTGGGGAAGAGGGAGATTTAGAGGAAGACTCTTGGGTCTCTGGCTTGGGTACCAGTCCACTGAGGCTGGGGACACTGGGGAAGGACATATGGGGAGATGACCTGAGATCAGATGTTATCGTATTTCCTGGGAAAGGGGCATTTGATGTGGAATCCAGAAAGTTCTCTTTCTGTTCTTCTAACTCTGATAGAACCCCCAACTCCTTGTCTTCTATAGGAGAAACCCTGGAGAGTGGGACTGAAATCCGCATTAGCTGGCCTCATGTACAAGCTGGGTGGGGAGAGAACACTGGTGGGAGTGAGGGGGAGGTGGGGTGGGAAATGATGCTCAGGCCACCTGCCTCCTGGCTCCTACTCAAATGTAGCACAACTTCATCTGGACCCCTCGGATCAGCATGGTGGGAATGACACGCAAGTGGGTAGACACGCAATACAGACCTTTCTGTTGAATTGCAAAGAGACGAGGAGGGTGTAATATAGGGTGGGCAAGCCGTAACCCACGTGCCTTTTCAGCCTCAGCCCCTTTCTTATTGCAGAGCTCAGGGTCCTCTGCTAGGTCAGGGAACACAGCTGCTGAAGGCTCCAGGTGGAGGTACAGGGGCCCCCTCTAACCACTCTGCTTACAGTCTTAAGACTTCCTCCTCCTGATTCCACAAAGAAACCACGATGGCTCTATCATCATGATTCACCTACTCCCAGAACCTTGGAGGGATCTTAAAGGGCGCGAGCGTCATCCCCTTATTTACAGGCCAGGAGAAGGCAGACATGCCTCAGCCAGCGTCAGACAGGAAGTTGTGATGGATGTGACCTTCCAAGTCATGTATGTCATTGTACACACATGGACAAACAGTCATGTGTCCCCACGTCCATGGACATGCGCTCTCAGGGAAACACACATACAGACCCTTTCTTGGACTCCCTCTACGTGCTTCAGGCCATGGACAACCCCAAAATGTGTAACTCCAGCCTTGTCTGACCTCTCCTCTGAGCTCCAGACTCATCATCAGCTGCCTGCTCAGTATCTCCACCTAAATGGCTAATAGGGAGCTTAAACATAACAGGTTCAAAACCAAACCCTTGATTTCTGTCTCATCAAAACTGCTCCCAAGTAAATCTTCCAGAAAGTGACAACTACCTCATGTCAAAACCCTAGGTGTCATCCGAAGAGTCTTCTCTTTTCTTTACCTTTCCAGTCCCCATGCAAACGCTCAGAGGGACCTGTTGGCTCCATCTCTGAAATATATCACAAATCTGTATTTGTTAACCTGCCTTGGTTCTCTAGCAAAGTGATCTTCCTGTATGAACAGTTAGCCTGTGCTGGTTCCATGTCTAGGACACACCATAAAGAAGGAGCAAGAGGCAGGCAAGGGCAGGGGTCACTGTACCCTGCTGGTGGTGGCGGGGAGCGTATAGACCAGGCATAGCCCAGGGCTCCACCTTGGTGGGTCTCTGGGGGCCAGGTGGGGAGAAAGTGAGAGAGAGCCTGGCCCACTCTCACCACTTTCAGATTCTCTAGCCTAGAGGCAGATGCCAAGCGCAGGGCGGAAATCCCTGTGTGTGTGGAACAGGAAAGCTGGGGCAGAGGCCCTGGGCCTGGAGTCCTGATCTCCTCTTACGTTGGGTCTTTAGCTGCCACCCAGCTAGTTGGGGAGAAATGTTAAGGGCAAGTATCCACTAACTGGGCTTCTCATTACAGAAACTATCCATCAGAAGCATTATGCTCTCGACTCCAACTGGCACTGCCCTGGGATCTGCTTTAAGCAGACAAATGACTGCCTTGTATAAAAATCATTCTCCTTTAAATATTAAGGGGAAAACGTTTTCCATTTTCTTTGATGTGGCTTTTATTATATCTTGAGGGGCAAAGACTTCCAATTTCAAAATGGAAATCATTGAGAAACATGATTGAATTTGGGAAACAGTTTTACAGCCAACGGTTCTGGACTGTGTCTGAAGTTCTGAAAGCTATAAATAGATCTATAATTCATTCAAACATTTTGGAGCTCTGAAAAGCGACTGGGTCCCACTTTGTCATGCACCTGACTTAGACTGCCCTGTCATTTCAGGTCTGTAGTGTTCTTCGTTCTTTTAGGACTAGGAACAACTTAAGATAAGCTTATTCCCTGGTACCTTTCTCCACACTCCTCCCACCTCAGTGGGTCATGGGCAGGATTAAATGGGCTAGTGTGCACCAAGACATAGGCCAGAGTGGCCGGTAAATAGTAGGTCTTATCATCATTCTCATCTGGGGACCCCAAAGGGACAAAGAAAAAATCTAGGGGATACTAGGAGATGAACAGCGGAGTCATGATGAAATGGAAGTAATTCCAATAGTAAAAGCTCTTCTCTCAAGGTTAAAGTTCTGAAAGGCGATTAAAGCATGGAACAAAAAGGCGAGGAGCCTGATTCAGAGTCTGGTTTAAGACAAAACGCAGAAGGTTCCCTATGCTGTGCGTGTTAGTTCTTCATTCCCCTCCACATACTTTGGAACATGCAAGATATTTTCAGCCATGGCAAGACTCCGGGTGAGCCTTCAGGAAAGAATTCTCTAAAGAAACAAGGAAAAAAGAGGAAGGGAATTCTCCAAAAAGTGTCAACAATGCTTCTCTCTGGGTGGCAGGAATTCAGGTGACTTGTTTTTTCTTCTCTCTAATCCTGTGTATTTTCCAAGTTCTCCTCAATGAACATAGATTGCATTCACAACAAAACCCCAGGTTTCTTGCATTCTCTCTCGTGTGTCCCCTGCACCCTCCCACACCTTTGTCATGAGTCCCTTGGAAATATCCTAATTTGGGTTCCCATCTGTTTCTTGTTGGGATCCTGAGGTACACTTCCCCTACATAGAAGGTAATTGTAACCATGAAGAGAGCAAAGCAAAACAGTGTCATGAAATTCTAGTGAGAGGTGGCTGCTTGTCAAAGGCTTTTAAAGCCCTGCTTGCCTTATTTTGGTTATTAAAAAAAAAAAAAGTGGATGGGGAAGACTAGCTTGTATTTGAGAAGTGTTAGAGGCACGCTGGCAAGAAATACAGCTTGTCTTCGAAGTACACAGAATGGAAAGAGAATATGGCCCATGTGTCTCAACGTTTTTGACGCTGGGCCCCTGTACCACCTAAACGATCTCATGGACCACAGACCTCGTGTTTCTGGAAACATCAGCTTAGAGGGCTGCTCATGTTCTGCCTGCTGTGAGACTGTCGAGTTTGTAGGCTCCCAGGGCCCAGACAAGAAAACCTGAGAAGTGTTATGTGTTCAGACCCATTGTGGAAGACCTTGTTGTGCTGGAAATTTGGGACTGATGCAGCCTTTGGTGTGACCCTTCTCAAGGCAAATGTGATCAAGTCACTGGCTCTATTCATTTTTTCCTACATTCACTCCCTCCCTCCCTCCCTCACTCGTTCACCAGATACTTCCCACATTCCTCCTGCAGCCCT
>NW_006772699.1:3375110-3385702 GCF_000442215.2 Lipotes vexillifer | reverse complement strand
CATCCCTGCTGCAGCCCTGCGGGTGCCGCTGTGGCCTCAGTGGAGCACAAGACAGACCCTATCTTGGCTCCCCACCAGCAGCAAGAAGGGAAGGTCTTTATACACGTGGGAGGTCCCCCGTAATCTGCCCCTCCCCCTCCGCTTCTAAAACCCATCTCCTGCCATGTCTAAGAAAAGTGATGGCTGGAATGACATCGCGTACTCTTTTGCCCTCTACAGAATCCCCCAGGCTAATTTTTTTTTTTTTTTTTTGTCTCTGTGCTTTTGCCTGTACTGATCCCTTTGTCTGCAATGTCACTCCTTTAGGCCCAGCTCGGGGGACCTTCTCCATCAAGGAGCCTCCTTAGAGACCTCTTGGATGGCCCCTATGGGGGCTCCTACTCCAGCCGTTACCACATTCGAGGCCTCGGTCTATTTCCTTCCTGGGGTGTGCTCCCCAGTGAAGGAGGTGTGAAGCCAGGGAACCCCAGAAATGCAGGCTGCAGGGTCAGGCCCAGAACTGTCACAAGGACTGAAAATAGAAGTTAATTCTAGGATACTTCTTGCACACCTGAGTCTGTGCACTGAGATTCCTTCCTGGAAAAGCGGGAGGAAGCTTTTCACAGGGCCTGGCTCATATACATGCCCCGTAACTGAACGGAGCTGCTGCCCATTATCAGGACAGGGCTCCCAGGGGCTTGGAGGGGCTGACAGGCCATGTCCTCCTTGGCCCTTCCCCTCAGAACTGCGCTCCTCTGGCTGCTTCAGGAAGTCAGGATGGCCAGAGGCCAGAGCTCTGAGGCTTGCAGTGGGAGGAAAGGGCACACAAGGTCAGTGCCAGCCTGTTCTGCCCTCGCTCTTCCCCTCACTCCAGCTCCTCCACACCAGCCCTTTGGGGCCCCAAGGCCTTTCCAAGCCCAGCCCTTGTTCCAACCACCCACAAGCTTTCTCCCAAATGCAGATCTTCTGCCCTGAGGCAGCATCATCGGTCAGCAAGCAAGATGACTGACTGCTCTGAGAGGGACCCACTTCCAGCATAGGATTCTCCCCACAGCAGGAGCACGGGAATTAACCTGTGCTACATATAGTTGAGGGGACAGTGTTCCTCCAGGAAGCATGTCAATTCTCAGAGCACAGTGGCAATCAGAAGTGGAGTGAAAATAGGGCTGAGATCCCAGCCACAGAATGTGCCTGTTTTTATCACACTGAAAGCCAAGTCCCGCACCCGCCAACCCCAACTCTGACACACCACGGAGGGACAAAAGCAGTCTGGGCCACCTGAAAATGCAGAAGTCAGCTCTGGAGAACTCACTATACTCCAAAAGGCCATCAGCACACCCGGGACCTGTTTAGTGATGGTGGACACAGTGTTTGGGGTTGGCCTTTCTGGGCAGAGCCACCTGAGAGTATAAGCAAACGTAGCCAGGTGGAGGTAAAGCTGTTTTGACGTGAGAGGGAGGGAGGGAGGGAATATGAGAGAACAGTGAAAACTGAGTGGAGGAGAAATTCAGTCTTGCCACCTAAAGCAATGCTCCACAGTGACTTATGACCTCTCCCGCCTTGCCTTCCAAGTGGTACCTCTCCCGGAGCGCATCTCACCGGGCTGAGTGTGACCCGCTTGCTGACGTCAACAACCATCAGACCTATGTAGTTTTCATACAGCCTGGTCCCAATACATGCCAACTTCATCTAATGCACAGCTAAGAGAGGTTTCTCCTAATGTTGGAGGAAAAAAAATGACTTTTGTTGGATGCATTTTGAGTTGGTATCTTCTCATGTATTATGTTTTAAGGATGATTTAGAGCATCTCAAGAGTAATTTTGATTATGCCCAGTTGTTACCTTTGGTCTGACTCCAGAGCCACTGAAGTCATTATTTTATAAACTTCTTGATTGTTAACTTACCAGTCCTTATTATTGTTATAAGTGGTGATGATGCAAAGTCCATCCCTGTTTATTTTTGAATTGTTCCAAATTTCAGATAAACATGCTCCAAAATAATGGTTTTATGATACCCATTATAAATAGAGCTCGGAACCAGATTGTGTTAACATCATCTTACTACATTCCAAGAAGCCACGAAGAACATTTCACACCATTAACCAGATAATGTTAATGCAAGTCATGTACCTAAATGTGAAACTACTGACTCTAAGAATACTATGGAAATGAGTTAACAACTGTAATCGTCTCCAACAAATGACTAACCTAATTGAATCACAGGTCGACTTGAGCTCTATCCAGATGCTTGATATACAGGTAAATCATGCATAATATCTGCACAGGAAAGAGGAATGAACAAACCCAACAGGAGCTGGAATGAACACTCTGTTTTAGATATGTTTTACCCTCATTAAATGCATTAACATTCATGAGTAAATGATTATATATATGAATTTCCTATGGTAATGACCCAGATTCAGCCAATCCTCCCTCTTTTTAAATGGATACCCAGCATCAAAGTACAGCGTGACTTTATGGTGACCAGAGAAGTATACACAGTTTTACAAATTTATTACCTCTTTGTGAACATGACTGGAATGTGAGTTCATTCAGGGTTTCAGGTGCAATTTACCCTCTGGGCTGTCCCCATCCACTGAGCCACAGAGCCTGGCTCATGGTGGGTGCTTGGCAACATTTGACAAATGGTTCCACCTGAGGCCCAGTTGCCACTCTCCATCAGTGTGCCTCCGAGAAGTCCTCCCTTTGGCTTAAGATAAGTGGAACTGGTTTCTGTTACTTGGCATCAAATTAGGGATTTTTTTGTGCACCCACAGCATGAGTCAGGATTGGGCGGAGAGGGTCTCGCAAGTTATGGCGCAAAACCCCAGGTCAAACCCAGAGGTAGTCTTGCAGATCCAAATTTTACGACGATGATGAAGAGTGAGAAGGAGGAAGCAAAGGAGGGGATACGCTCATTTCCCCGCTTCCTGCGCTTTGCCAAGGTCACACCTGGTAGCAGGAAGACTTCTCCCACTCCCCAGGTACACACAACAAGACGCGAAATTCTGCGTCCAGAAAACTGACAAACGCCATCCCTCTTGACCAGCATTGACAGAAAAGGGGCCCAGAGCTGGGCTGTCTTTCCTTCACTTGCTAAGCAGCAGTCCTGTCTGCCTTCCAGCCCTGCCTGGCTGGGGCTCTGCCTCTGAGACACCCGGCAGTCTCGCTCCCCACTCCTCCCCCTGGGGGTGGGAAGGGCACTGGGCACTCTGAACACAAGCCCAGACGTTCACTCCTCCTCCACCCCTCACCCCACCTCCCTGCAATCTGGTGTGTGTTCTCTCATCCCAAGCAAGCAAAACTAAGAAAGAAAATCTGGGCATATTAGTGTCTAGAACCAACCTAAATGGCTCTAAGCTTCTGGAAGGCAGGGACTGTGCCTTAGTTTTTGTTTTTTGTGGGGTTTGGGGGGCGGGGAGCAGTGTAGGGATGGGGGATGCAGAGTGGTGTCAGGAAAAGTACTCAGGCTTTGCTTAACGAGTTCCAGCTTCCCCATCTGTAAAATGGGAATGCAGCAACTATCTTTCCATAGGGATGTTTAATGATAAAAAGAGAGAAGATATATGTAAAGGCAGTGGTACATGCCTGCCATGTCGTAGGCATATAAATAGTAGATGGCAGCCCCTCCCTGCCCCAGCAGGTACCCTGAACACCTGCCGGCTTTTCTAACCCACCTGTCTGCTTTCCTCCTGAGGAGGCAGTGCCCCCCTTCCTCTGTGTCTGGCCTCCTCAGTGACTCCAGGTCCTCTCTTCCTGGCCCCTGGGAACCCCCTTCCCCCAACACACCACCAGGGACTGCAGCTCTACCCTTCGCTTTGTCTCCCGCCCTCTCTCCTCCCCCACAGCCAGCCCCCTCCCCCATCACTCACCCTGACAGCCACAAGCGCCTATTTATTTGCTGACTAACTTCCTGGTGGTTTAGTATCCCCTTGAATTACTGTACAATCTCTTTCAAGTTATATTTGATTATTTTTCACATTTAAAAACATGAACACAATTACCCAACAATGGCATGTGCCATTACAGTCAGAAATAAAACAGTATTGCAATATTATCTATGCCTCTTAGACAAGGACTCGGTCCCTGGAAATTATGTCTCCAGCATGGAGTGAGATCTGCCGTGATAGGTACCATATAAATGCATACGAGACAATAGATAGTTCCAAAGGGAGAGGATGCTGAATAATTAATCCACTCGCCTCTCCAGGAACGTTCTTTATAAATCTGTCCCAGGCGTTCTTTTTTTTTTTTTTTTTTAACAGAAGCAAATATTTAAAAGTAAAAAAAATTATGTCCAGGAAGGAGAGATATAAAAAGAAAAATCAGTGGGAGAGAGATAGAAGATTATAGATGGTGAGCGTTCCAAGATTTCTGTAACATCAACAGGATGGCACTTGTTAAGGAGATGGATGAGGTGAGTCAGGATTGGTCTGGGATCAGATCTAAGCACTGGGTATTCATGCTGGATTAATGCTATGCACGTTTTACCTGGGCCCAAGTTTATGCGTAGTTGGAGAAGGAAAAACCCACCAGGACGCATTTAGAAAAATTCTAGAAATCTCCCTTCCCTTGACACTACTGGATTTCCAAGAATCTCAGGATAAGTCCAGGATTTTATGTGATCCAATCCAAATTTGGCCTTGATTTGCATCCCTCCCTTGAGGGGTATTTACTACCTATCAAAGTGACTTGTCTGATCTCTGGCAGCTGTGACTGTTAGAAAGTTCTTCCTGCAGAGACCAGAGTTATCCCTCTGAGACCCACCTTTCCCTAGTTGTACCCCCAAGAGCCAAGAAGATCCCAAGTCCTCGGCCCTTCAGATATATTAGCAGAGATCATGTCCCACCCACCCCTTCTCCTGGTTTGTGGGCCTAAAATTCCCCAGATCTGAAATGCCTTTGGGTTCAGAAGGTTCCTTTTAAAATATACTCCTTGTACCAGTTACTCATAGCTTAGTGGGAAATATGGTGGTTATTCTCTTTGTTTATTTCGAATCTACATTCTTTATCAGACATACGCTTTGCAAATATTTTCTCTCACCCTGTGGCTTGCCTTTTCCTTTTCTTAAAAGTATCTTTTGGAGCAGAAGTTACAAATTTTGATGAACTTCAATTTACTAATAGCGTGATGGTAAGAAAATCCTAAATTGGCAATTTCTTTAAAAGTTAAGCATTCACTTATCATATGATCCAATAATTCCAACACCTCTCTTGGTATTTTCCCAAGAGAATGGAAAGTATTTGTCTACATAAAGTCTTGTACATGAATATCAGAGTAGCTTTATTTGCAATAGCCAAAAAACTGGAAATAACCCAAATGTCCATCGACAGGTGAATGGATAGACAAACTGTGGTACATCCATACAATGTAACTACAATACTACTTAGCAATAGAAAGGAATGTAGTAGTCAGTTAGGTAATAACATGACAATCTCAAAGTAATCATGTTGCGTGAAAAAAGCCAGATAAGAAAGAATACATATTGTGATTCCACTTATATAAAATTCTAGAAAATGCAAACTATAGTGACAGATTAGTGTTTGCCCCAGGTGGAGAATGACAGGATGGGGAGGCCTGGAAGGAGGGGAATAAAAAATGGCATGGGGAAACTTTTGGGGTGATGGCTATATTCATATCTTGATTGTGGTGGTTTCATAGGTACAGCCATATGTCAAAACTAATAAGAGGTCACCGTTTAAATATGTACAGTTTCTTGGACTTCAATATATCTGTTTTTCAGTGCACAAACTTAAACAGACAGTCCTGGAAGAGAAGACACTTTGATAGCAGGCAAAGGCAAATATACTTGAGAGGAAGGGAAGATTGAGAACACATTGAAATAAATCTTATCCCCACATGTATTTTTATTTTGCATAATTTATTTGCATAATTTATTCACTCAACTACTGACGGGCATTTAAGTTGTATCCAGTTTTTTTTGCTGTTGTAAATGATGCTGCAACAAATACCCTTGCATATGTCTCTTAAAGGACTTACTCAAGAATTTCTCTGGGGTAACTATTGAATAGTGGCATTGTTGGGCCATTTTGGGGTCTTATTTTTCTAGGCATTGCCAAACTATTTTACAAGGTTAGTGTACTAATTTGCTTTCCCACCAGGAATGTATAAGAGTTCCTGTTGCTCTATATTCTCACCAATTCTTTATAAATTTATTAATTCTTGTCAATCTAGTGATTGTGAAATCGTGTCTCATTGTATTTTTTATTTTAACTTTTTATTTTATATTGGAGTATAGTTGATTAACAATGTTGTGTTAGTTTCAGGCATACAGCAGAGTGATTCAGTACCTATATCTATTCTTTTTCAAATTCTTTTCCCATTTAGGTTGTTACATAATACTGAGCACAATTCCCTGTGCTATACAGTAGGTCCTTGTTGGTTGTCCATTTTAAATATAGTAGTGTGTATGTGTCAATCCCAAACTCCCTAACTATCCCTCCCCCCTACCCTTCCCCTCTGGTAACCATAAGTTTGTTCTCTAAGTCTGTCTCACTGGGTTTTTTTTTTTTTTTTTTTTTTTTGCGGTCCACGGGCTTCTCCCTGTTGTGACCTCTCCCGCTGCGGAACACAGGCTCCGGACGCGCAGGCTCAGCGGCCATGGCCCACGGGCCCAGCCGCTCTGCGGCACGCGGGATCCTCCCAGACCGGGGCACGAACCCGCACCCCCCGCATCGGCAGGCGGACTCTCAACCACTGCGCCACCAGGGAAGCCCTCACTGTGTTTTAATCTATGGTTTTCTGACTACTAATGAGGTTGAGTGACTCTGCCTAAAATTGTGACCCTTTAAGTTCTTCTGTGACACTACCACACGTAAAATTGATAGCTAGTGGGAAGCAGCCGCATAGCACAGGGAGATCAGCTCGTGACCACCTAGAGGGGTGGGATAGGGAGGGTGGGAGGGAGGCAGACGCAACAGGGAAGAGATATGGGGACATATGTATATGTATAACTGATTCACTTTGTTATAAAGCAGAAACTAACACACTATTGTAAAGCAATTATACTCCAATAAAGATGTTTTTAAAAAGTCAATAAATGTATTCTGACCACGCACACAAAAAAATTCTTCTGTGAAATTATTTTTGATATCTTCTGCCCATTTTTTTATGTTGGAGTGTTTGTTTTCTTCAACTTAGTTCATAGGCCATGTTCATATATTCAGGATCCTTAGTCTTCTAAGTATCCAGAATATGTGCTTTGGTTATACGTGCTGCAAGTAACTTCTCCCCCTCCATGGCTTATCCTTTAGCCCTCTTTTTCAAGTGTCTTTTGGTGGAGAGAGCTCTTAATTTTAATGAAGTCAAATTTATTCACCTTTTCCTTTATGGTCTGTACTTTTCGTATCTTGTTAAAGAAATTCTTTCTTAACCTGAGGCCATACATATATTCTCTTATATTGTCTTCTGAAAGTTTTATCATTTTTCTTTTTCACATTTAGGTGTTTAATTCACCTGGTATTGATTTTTAGGTAGGGTGTGAAGTAGGAGTTCAATTTAATTTCTTTTCCATTATAGGTTACCAATAGTCCCAGCACAGTTATATAGAAGTCTTTTGTTTTCTCCACTGCTCGGCAGGTCACATATCAGGTATCTGTAGGAGTCTTCTTCTGAGCTATTGTTTTCCACTGTTCCATTGTTTGTTTGTCTCTGTACAACCACACTCTCCTCACCACTCTTGCTTTATCCTGTCTTACTAATTGGTTGGATCAATTCTCCCATCACGTTCTTCCAAAAGTATGGCTGTCATTCTTGATTATTTGCATTTCCATAAACATTTTGGGAGTAGTTCTTAAAGTTCCCAAACCGTTAGAATTTTGATCAGAATTTCATCAATGAATTTCATCAATTCATCAATCATTTTCCACTTTGGGGTGAACTGACATCTTTACTGTGTTGAGTCTTCCAGCCCAAGGTCATGTCTCATTCTCCCCATCTATATAGATCTTCCTTAAGGCCATCAATAAAATTTTATTAATTCCTCCACAAATGTCTTGCACAACTTTTGTGAGATTATTCCTAGATATTTTAGATATTTAATATTCTTTTAAATGGTATTTTAAAAATTCCAGTTTCTATCTTTTTGCTCTTGGTGTTTGTTTTTTCATTGATTTTTGTCCAAGAATCCTGTTGAATACTGGAATTCTAATAATATATCTTAGATTATTTGATTTTAGGCAAACATATCACCCATAAATAAGTTTTTTTCTAATTCTTACACATTTTGTGGATTTCTTTCGCCTTCCTTTGCTAGCTAGGATTTCCAAAAGCACATTTAAAAGAAGGGATGTCAGTGCCCCCAAACTTAAAGGGCATGCTTTCAATGATTCTTCCTTAGGTATGATGGCTGCTGCATGCTTTTTCCAAATATCCTTTAACAGGATAAGAAAGTTCTTTCTATTCCTGGTTGCTATGTTTAAAAAGATAATGGGCAGATGGTAGATTTTATCAAATGCTTTTACCTCATCCCATGTGTTGATGAGCCCATGATTTTTGTCCTTTAATCTGTTAATGTAAATTTCTTGAAGTGACTTTCTAATATTAAACCAACCCTACATTCCTGAGATAACCTCAGGTTTTTTACGTTGCTGGATTCAGTTGGATAGAATTTTGCTGAGGATTTTTAAAAATTATGTATATCTACATGAGTGATATTCGCTTTTAATTTTCCTTTCTTGGTCAGGATTTGATGTCAAGCTTATGCTTGCCTTGTAACAAGTTGGGAAGTGTTCCTTCTTAAAATTTTACTTGAATATGCATTACAATCAACTGGTAAAAGTGTCTGGGCCTGAGGTTTGTGTTGAGGAAAGGTATTCATCAACTGATAATTTCTCTGAGGTTATAAGTTTTTAATTTCGTCTTGAGTCAGTTTTGGAAAGTCTCTATTTTTATAAAAATTTTTATATGTCCTATAAGTTTTCTAATTGCAAGAAGTTTGTTCAGAATATCCTCTTAAATCTTTTAAGGTCTTACGTTTCCTTTTTCCTTCCTATTTCCTTCCTATTTATGTGTTCTCTGTTTTTCTTGGTGAGTCTTTTAAAAAGTTTATCTAGTATTTAATTTATTTATTTACAGAAGTTAATTTCTGCTGTTACCTTTATTAGTTCCTTTTTTTTTACTTTCTTAAGATTTATGCTGTTTTTCTTTTCCTAATAGGTTGTCCACTTTGTTCATTAATTTTCAGCCTCCTTTCTTATATAAGCATTTACGTCTTCAGGGCCAAGCTGCATAGGGCTGGGGCATTCCCTTGAGGCCTGAGGGTTGTCCTGCCTCAGCTCTGGGCCCTGCTTCACCATAATCACTGCAGCAGAGGTGCTTTTTGTTTTGTTTTGTTTTGTTTTAACATCTTTATTGGAGTGTAATTGCTTTACAATGGTGTGTTAGTTTCTGCTGTATCACAAAGTGAATCAGCTATATGTATACATATATCCCCATATCCCCTCCCTCTTGCGGCTCCCTTCCTCCCACCCTGCCTATTCCACCCCTCTAGGTGGTCACAGAGCACCGAGCTGATCTCCCTGTGCTATGTGGCTGCTTCCCACTAGCCATCTATTTTACATTTGGTAGTGTATATATGTCCATGCCACTCTCTCACTTCGTCCCAGCTTACCCTCCCCCTTCCCCGTGTCCTCAAGTCCATTCTCTACATCTGCGTCTTTATTCCTGTGCTGTCCCTAGGTTCTTCAGAACCTTTTTTTTTTTTTTTTTTAGATTCCATATATATGTGTTAGCATTCGGTATTTGTTTTTCTCTCTCTGACTTACTTCACTCTGTATGACTGACTCT
Organism: Lipotes vexillifer; assembly: GCF_000442215.2. Taxonomy (NCBI): domain Eukaryota; kingdom Metazoa; phylum Chordata; class Mammalia; order Artiodactyla; family Lipotidae; genus Lipotes; species Lipotes vexillifer. Next base: position 3,375,917 of record NW_006772699.1, on the reverse strand, counting down.
AGGTCCATTTATGATAAAAACCCTCCAGAAAGTAGACATAGAGGGAACTTACCTCAACATAATAAAGGCCATATATGACAAACCCACAGCTAACATTGTTCTCAACGGTGAAAAACTGAAACCATTTCCACTAAGATCAGGAACAAGACAAGGTTGTCCACTCTCACCACTATTATTCAACATAGTTTTGGAAGTTTTAGCCACAACAATCAGAGAAGAAAAAGAAATAAAAGGAATCCAAATTGGAAAAGAAGAAGTAAAGCTGTCACTGCTTGCAGACGACCTGATACTATACATAGAGAATCCTAAAGATGCCACCAGAAAACTACTAGAGCTAATCAACGAATTTGGTAAAGTAGCAGGATACAAAATTAATGCACAGAAATCTCTGGCATTCCTATACACTAATGATGAAAAATCTGAAAGTGAAATCAAGAAAACACTCCCATGTACCACTGCAACAAAAAGAATAAAATACCTAGGAATAAACCTACCTGGGGAGACAAAAGACCCATATGCAGAAAACTATGAGACACTGATGAAAGAAATTAAAGATGATACAAACAGATGGAGAGATGTACCATGTTCCTGGATTGGAAGAATCGACATTGTGAAAATGACTCTACTACCCAAAGCAGAGGTTTTTGCTGAACTGGTTGTGACCTGAGGGCAAGGGCAGGCCAGGGCTTGAAAGAGCCAACCGGATCCTGGGCTGCCAGCTGGCTCCCTCTGCTGGTGGTCCCAAGTCTTCCAAAACTCCTTCAGTTTCTGATGGCTGCAAACCTCAGTCATCTTGATTCTTTCCCT
>NW_006772699.1:3359931-3375099 GCF_000442215.2 Lipotes vexillifer | reverse complement strand
TTTCCCTACCTCGTCCCCTGAGCACTCACTCTGTGACCTGCCTGGCTGCTGCGGACATGGGCACAAATCAGCACTAGTCTGGATGAGAGACGGGCACTCACGCTCCTGCTGTTTCTCAGCTCAGCCCCTTCTCCCCTCAGCCCTGAACAGATGCAACAGAGTTTTGACTTGGCCTCTGGACTCCTCCACTCTGCTGCACTCTCCCAGAAAAGCCAGGCGGATGCTCACAGATGTCGACATGTTTAGTCTCTGCTCAAAAGTCATACTGTGCCTTTTCCATTATGGTTTATCCCAGGAGACTGGATTTGGTTCCCCGTGCTATACAGTAGGACCTTGTTGTTTATCCATCCTAAACGTAATAGTTTGCATCTACTAACCCCAAACTCCCAGTCCATCCCTCCCCCACGCCCCCTCACCCTTGGCGACCTCAAGTCTGTTCTCTATGTCTGTGAATATATGTCTATAAATGGAGTCACTTGGCTGTATAGCAGAAATTAACACAACACTGTAAATCAACTATACTTCAAAGAAAAGGTCTACTGTGGCTTGATCACTGACTGCCTTGGGCATTTGGCCGCTCCATGAGAGCAGGGACCTCGCCCCTTGTAGGCACCACTAAATCAGAGCCTGACATTGGGTAAGTGTGCGGTAAACATTTGCAGAAAGAATGGGAAAAAGGTGGCATTCAAGGATCTTCATAATCTGGCCCCGCCCTACTCTTCCCAAGACTTCTTTTCTTTTCTAAGGCTCTCCATGAACTTTCTCCTGTAGCCAGGCTTCTTCATCAGGAGAGAGAGGCAATGGCCCTGCTCTGGGTCAGCCCTGCTTGGCAGAGGTTTGCACTGACGGTTTATAGATGAAGAGGGTAAGGCTCAGATAGGTTCAGCGAGCCATCCAGTGAGGGCTGGTGAGTGACAGAGGCTGATCGTGCATAAGTCACTGTATATATCACCTTGCTTTATCTCCAGAACAGCTCTGGGAGGGGCTGCTAATCTAATGTCACATTTAACAAGGGGAGGCGTCACATCCAGGGGGTTGAAGGCCTGGCCCACGGCCACCCAGGTGGCCAGGATCTGAGCCCAAAATCTGACTGCAAAGCTTTTATCTCCTGCCACTTTTTCCTACCGTGAGGCAAAGAAGCCACAAAAGTCCTGCAAGCCACACACTGGAGATGGTTGAACAGGCAGGGCCATGGTGCTGGAGAGGTTGAGATCTAGTGGGAAACTCATGAACAGTTTATTGTGTTCTCAGTCAGGGGAAGGTGAGTCTCACTTCCTGGTGCCTATTATACACACAGAGCCCTGGGGATGCAGTGGTGATACACTGTGCTCCTGACTGCAGGAGACCCTGAGTCTAGGGGAGGAAGGTGTCCGACTAGAGGCCCAGCACAGACCAGCGGGATCCACCACGTGGCAGAGCAGTGAGGAAACGGTCAGAAGACTGGCTGTAATCCTGGTGTGTTAGCTTCGTAGGGCTGCTGTAACAAATTACCATCAACTTGATGGCTTAAGAGAACACAAATTATTCTCTTACAGTTCTGGGGCCTGATGTCTGAAATCAGTCACTGGGCCTGAGGTCAGGGTGTCGGCAGGGCTTGAAGCTCAGGAGAACCCATTTCCTTGCCCTTTCTAGCCCCCAGCTGCCTGCGTTCCTTGGCTTGGGACCCCTTCCTGGCATCATTCCAACCTCTAGCTCCCATCCTCACGCCTCCTGCTCCTCTGCCAGGCCTAACCTCCCTCTGCTTCCCTCTTATAAGGACCCTGTGATTACATTTAGGGCCCACCTGGGTAATCCAGGAAAGTCTCCCCATCTCCAGATTCTGAACTTAAATACACCTGCAAAGTCCCTTTTGTCATATCAGGTAATATCCACAGCTCACATTTGGGAACCGTTATTCAGACTCCCACACCTGGATTCACTAATTCTTAACTGGTTGATCCTGAGTAAGTCACTTCATCTCTCAGAGCCTCTGTTTCCTCCAGTAAAATGGAGATAATAATCCCAACTGCAAGAAGGTCGTGGATTTAAAGATGAAGTGGAATGACGTGAGCTATGATGCATTATGTAGAATATTGATTTTAATCACCGCATCTGACTTTGCTTCTCTCAGATCCATCCTCAGCCCTCGGCCCTGCTGGGCTTGATGCAGACACAGGTAGACAAGTTTAAAAGCAAAATGAAGGCGACGGGGCTTGAAGTAAATTCCGTACGGAACTCCCCTGCATCTGTCCTTTAGACCTGGCTGTGGGCAGGAGAGCACTGGCCTGTGGGCCCCGAGCCCTCACTCTGATAACGATACTGGGAAAGCTGGACTGGAGGCTGGTGGAGGGCCCCTGTTGCCCGCAGGTTTATTCAATGAACTGGGACCATTTAACAACGGTGCCCATTGCAAGAGGTGGGCAAGTGGGGCGGGGGGCGTTCCGTCTGTTTCCACAGGCTTTGGAGGTCTAGCAATGATGAGTATTAAGTTCATGGCACTGTGTGCACGCAGTAAGTGCTCAATACCTGTGGCCCCTCCCCTTTTTCCTCTTGCCCACCTGCTTCTTGAGGGCAGCCCCCGGGCTCTTCATGCCTTTCCCTTCCTAGGTCTAGAGAGAAGCCATGAGGAGCAGCAGAGATATCAGCCAGGAGTCACCTGCAGCTCTGCCTCCCACTGGCCTGTGATCTGGGGCAATGGCTTAGCTGCCCTGTCCTCATGCACCTGACCCAGAGGAACTGAAGACACCTCCAGGGAGGCTGTGAGGATCGAGGGGGACGGGAGTGGCAGGGAGTAAGTGCTCTGCTCATAAATGTCGGTGCTGATAGGAGAGCCTGTGTCTTGCCCTTCTCAGGGCTACTGCACTCTACAGGAGAGGTGGGGTGAAGACACTGCCGGGGAGGACAGTCTGGCATGGGGAAGGGTTAAGGGCTGTGGGACTCAGTGGCATGCTCAGAGGACCTGAGTCACCTCTTACAGGGGCACCCTCGGCTAATGTGAGGAGGACACTCATTTACCCCATTTCACAGGCAGGAGGGATTCGGGCAAGCTGGGGCGAGCCTGGGTGGTGGGAGAGGTTGGAGGGGGAAGGTCTGTGCGCTGGGTTACGCTGGTCCTGCAGGAGGCGACACTTTGGGGTGCCTCACTCTGCCCTCTGCTGTCGTCGTTCGTTTCCTCTAAGGGTTTTGCACCTTAGTCTTAACAGTAGCCACACCAACTGATCACCTTACAATCATTTTCAAAGAGACTTTTAGAGTGCTTACAAATGAGCTATACTTATGCTTGTAGGGCTTACTAGGAAATGTACAAGGGAGCAACCGGCCCCTGTTATGAAATGCTGGGCGTTTCAGTTACACCCCTCCCCCCAACACTGCAGGATCCAGGGCTTCTGAGCCCTTTTTCCAAAGGCCTCCTTTATGCCAGAGGGTGGAGTGGTTTCTGAACAGAAACATCCCATCAATTTGATTTTGGGAAAACAAAGCCGACTGAAAGGCCGAAACAACCCCAAGAGGATGAGATTGCTTTTGAGTCTCGGCTGGGACCCAGGGGATCAGGCCTCCCCTACCCCAGCAGACGTGAGGATCCAGGGTCTGGGACAAGGTGTTGAGCGTATGGGGTCTCCCCTGGGAGACATCCACTGCTGTCTGGGGAAGGTCCTGCTGAGGTTCAGGCCATATCCTGGGGGCCAAACACGTGCCTGGTCTTAGGGATATTTCATTTACTTTTCAGAGACAGCATCTCGGTCCAAATCCTGGGTTTCCTGCCAGGAAACTGGCTTTGGTTGGGGGAGGCGTGGGGTTAAAGCTGGGGGTTTTGGAGGCACCTCTCTCTCCCTTCATCCCATATTGCCGATGGATACAGAACCTCAGGAGCAGCCACCCCAAAGCACCCTGGGAGAAATCATATGCAAGTCTTGTGGGAGCACCTCTTTCTAAAGCATCCTGGGGACAGGATTCACATGCCTGGCATGTCCCGTTCCCTTAAAATCTAGAGAAAATGAATTCGCCTAGCTCTTCGGGGAAGGTGTCCAGAGCTCCCTTCCAGGCAAGAGATGGCCCTGTCCACGACAGGGTCCTGAGGCTCGGAACCACGGAGAAGGTGAAGGGCGTCAGGGCGAGGGTTAACAACCAGGTCCTGGGGTTGCACACACAGGTTCCTCTTGAGCCTTTGACGTTTTAGTGCCAGAAATGAAGTGTCACTAGAAACCTGGCCTTACAGTGACGTCACAGTCCAACATCCCACATGCGCATTAGCTGTCTAAAACAGTTTAAAACAGTTTTAGACTGTCATTAACAGTCTAAAAATTGTTCCCATTGGCTGGAACTTTGATGTGAGGTGATGGGTGGGATACAGTGACAGGAAGAGTGTCAGGAAGAGACAGTGTCAGGAATATACAGTGTCAGGAAGAGACACTAAGCCAGGGGCGGGTGACATGGCTGGTGGGATGCCATGAGTTTGGAAACAGCCGAGGCTGCATGCCGCAGAGGTTGAGGGTCTTTTGGAGTGCCCAGGTGGCATTGATGAGGTCCCCCAAAGTTCCCTGCATCCTTCCAAACCATGCCAGTAGGTCTCAGCCATTTGAAGCTGCCAGACGAAGCTCTTCAGAACCAATGTCGTAGATCATGGGGAGATACCCCCTTGAGGCAGGCAGCCCAGTGCCAGCCACATGCACAGGCCTTACGGTACCTTATGGTACCAAGAAGCCACCGTCCCCTCCAAACAAAAGCCACGCCTCCCCTAACCAAATCTAGGGGCCCTCAGTGGGACCCCGAGGTTCGGCATCCCCTTTCCAGACCCAGAGGAGTCTCCTCTGGGACAGGAGAAGTCTGCACATTGAAACCACCCTAGCTAAGAATCGAGATGCAGTGAATCACTCGTGTCTTACTGTGGCCGCTTTTGCTTGCAAACTGCCAGTGTGTCATCACACAGCCCTCCCGCTGCTCCAGTCCGACTTACCTGCAAGAGAGAACATAGATGGGGATGACAGACACCTTCCCTTGGGACCAGCACAGCCTCCGGGATGGGGCCAGTGCAGCCCCTCACACTGAGGGAGAGTTGGCTCTGAAAAGTCCTCCCCAGCATGGCAGAACCCTCAGGGTAACCCTCACATTTCTCTCGATGCCTTGACCTTGACCAAGTCAACAGCCTGAGAGAAATGTGATGAGGCTCAGAGGTGGAGTCTGGAAAGAGGCTCTTCCCAGGAACCCAGGGTGATGGGGAGGCCGGGCCCACGGGCCTCCATGAGCATGAATGCACAGGGAGGCCATAAAAGAGATTTGCCTTCTGAGCGGAGAGGTGGGAACTTACTCTGCTTGAACCGTTTCCTTGGGGAAGGGAACATGGGGACCACGATATATTCTTTTCCTAGCATCCAGGGGCTTTGTGGTTCAGTGAATACTTTATCCTCTGCACAACTGCAAGCCAAAAGGAAATAGCAACTCCAGGGTGGAGTTTGGATTCGCCCTTAAAGATGATGCTCCCCCTGCCCGTTTCCTGTGCATTTATATGCTCGGTGTGTGTATAGACTAACAGATACGCCTCTGCTGTCAAAAGCCTGAGGTACCAGTCGGACACTTTCACTGCCAGTTTTTCTCTTGGAATGATTAATTTTAACCCAGTCCTGGATACTGACCTGCGGTTTGGGAGCACCATCATCCAGGGGTATACAGCCCAAACCATAAGGCAAGTAAATGTTCACTTGAAATTCAAGATGCCAGCTCTGGGCTCAAGCTCACCTAGATTTAGTTGACTTTTCCATACCTTGCTAATGTCTAACACCAGGCTAGACTACGTATCTTCCCTGCATGCTTTCTCACAGTGTTGATATGCTAACATACATTGTGACACTCTAGTGCCCACCACTTCCTGGCTATTGGACCACTGTCCCTGTCTCAGGAGATGGGAAAAATATCTAACTCTCATATCAACCACTCAGGAGTCAACCTTGACACCTCCATGGTTCCTATTTCCATGCTGAATCCATGAACAAGTTCTGTTGATTCTACCTTCTAAATCTCTCTGGAATCCACTGTCGCTGTCTTAGACCAGGTCACCACCATCTGTGGAACTGATGGCCGGTGCTCATGCAGCCATCTTGGACCATGAAGCATCCATGGACTGATGTTGGCAGAACAGGAAGATGGAAAGAGCCAGAGTTCTTGATTGTTTGAAGCTGCCATCCCAGCCCTGTACCAACCACCTCCTGCTTTCTACTATGTGTGAGGGAAAAAAACTTCATGGTCTAATTTAATGTTATTTTGAAATTTGACCACATGCAGCTAAACCTTGTCCAACTGAATCACTGCGGCAGACAGAGGGCATCTGACCTGCGAACAAGTGTATACCAGGTGGAACACACATGACTCTTGAGTTAGAAAGTGTCTGTGCAGGGAGATGGGAGGACAGGAAGGTTCCACAGGTGAGAGTGGGCCGTGGGGACGTGTCGGGGAAGTTATCGCAACCACATATGGTTGAGTAATTAGTCAGCTCTGGTACTATATGTCCACCTGTATTACCTCAGCTACTCCTCACAACACACAACCTTATGAGTCTGACTCGTTATTATTTCCATTTTATAAATGAGAAAAGTGAGTTTAGGGAGGTGAAGTAACTTGCCAAGGTCACACAGTCAGTAGTGGGGGAAGGATTCAACCCCAGGAAGCCTGGCTCCAGGGCCTGTCCCTCAGCTACTGACCTTTGGAGGTGTGTTTATTTTCTTAAATATGCAACAGATGAGTGTTTTTTATTTGCTTGTTTTTTCTGTTTTGTTTTGTTTTTTTTTTTTTTTACAAGTTGCTGAAGTACGAACAGAATTGACTGTCAGTCTTGAAGAAAAATCCTAAAGATCATCTAACTAAAGGCTTTCAGTTTATTATGATTATCATCATTATCATTATTAAAATTACTAATCAGTAGCAGTAATACTAGTAATAGCAGCTGGAGAGCCTTTGGTCAAACACAGTCTCTTGTGGAACCTTGTGAAGAAATAAAAAGTAGGCTACCCCAGGTGAAGCAGGGTGTGGGACCCCAGGGAATTTAACATGCTTTCCTGTCTCTCCCACCTGCAGAGGAAATGACACCAATGCTCTTCCTGGGCCTTCCCCAGGCTGCTTCTGCCCTCTGCTGGTCACAGCTGGAATTGGCGGACATCTCCTCCCAGCGCTGGGACACAGGAAGCTCCAGACTCCAGTAAGAGGGTACTGCTGAGGCTTCCTCAGCATCCACTGCTCCCACCGCCCTGTCCTCGTTGTGTGGGGAAGTGCCACACGACTTGTTAGGAGCAAAAGGAAGAGACTGCTTTATGTGAGGCTTGGTGCTCCCAGGAACTGCCCACAAGGTTACTCTGGACATCTGGACCAGGATGGAGAGGAGGAAGAGCCTGACTGGAGTGGGGCAGGGGCTGGGAGGAGGGGGAGGGGAGAGGGAGGAGGGGGAGGAAAGTCTACTGGAGGGACTGGGACAAGGTCATTATAGCCTTTAAGTGACTGACAGACCTACATCCTGAATCCAGCAATTATTACTTATTTTCAGAAACTGCCACTGAGAATGGTAACATAATTTCCATTCCACAGCTGTCAAGACCTTAGACTATGAGGTCAAACTATCTAGATTTGAGTCTTAGACACTAGATGTGTGCCCTTAGCAAGTTACTTAATCTCTTCAGGGCCCACTTTTCTCTTCAGGAGCTGGGGATGCTCCAGGCCGTAAAGAGGTGACTGAAAGGAATCCACGAGCAGATGCAGGTGGAGTGCCAGCGCATGCCTGGCACGGGGTAAAGCTCAAAACCATGGAGCAAGCACAATTACTGTCCACAAAACACTAGCAAATGGCTGCAGGGATTTGAAGCTGGTCTGGCTTCCTGCCCCTAAAGGCAGGGAGCCGTGAGCAAGGACGTTGGAGCGTGGGCTAAGGTAACAGGTGCTGTCCTCTGAAAAGCAGACTATAAACCTGCATCTGTAAACTATAAGCCATCTCAACTTGCCTAAAGTCTAGGTCTTGGGGCTCTCTGAGCACTCCCCCTGCTCAGGAGCCACTTTTCTTCCCCCCTTTGGCACCTCTCACTTCTCCCTGGTTTCAGCTGAACAGAGAGAGCAGAGAAGAGACAAATCTTTCTTCTGGAGTCCCGGCCCCATTTTATTTGACATTCGTTTATTCAACAAATATTTACTGAACACCTTTTCTGAGCCCACCACCATTCTAGGGGTGGGGGAGTGAGCAGTGAGCAGAATAGATGATCAACGTGTTTTCATGGAGCTTACACTTAAGTAGGGGTAAAGGGAGATAGGAAATCAACATGTAAACAACTACAACATGTAATGTGATAAAGAGTGAACGTATCAGGGAGAAACAAGAAAGCAGGGAAGGGGAGAGGAGGGTTGCTGTCTGAAACTGGGAGGGGGGTTGTCAGGGACAGTCTCCCTAAGGGGACATTTGCACAGAAGGAGGTGAAAGTCTGAAGCTGTGCATGTGGATGTCTGGGGGAAGAGTACTCCAGGCAGAGGGTGATAGCACAAGCAAAGGTCCTGAGGCAGGGGCTGGGGTGCCACGTTTATGGACCAGCAAGGAGGCTGAGTGGCCGGAGCAGAGTGAGTGAAGGGGTGGGGATAGAAGAACTAATGGAGGTGCGGGGGGGAGCAGTTAGGATCACATCAGGCCTTTGGCCTTTACGCTAAGTGGGATGGAAAGCACTGGAGGGGTTCTGAGCAGAGGAGGGACATGGTCTGATTGATTCTGTAGAGTATCCCTCTGTCTGCTGGCAAAGAATGAACTAAAAGAGTGGGAGGCAGGGGTAGAAGTGGGGAGGCTCAGGCAATCATTCAGGACAGAGATGGGGGTGGTAGCTCCCCAATGAGAAAGCCTTGCCAGGCATTTAGTGTCTGGAGAGGAGAGGGGAACAGGGGTGGTAGAGGGATGTCTGAACCAGTGGTTCCTGGCCCACAGGACTCTAAGGGGGCCAAGGAGGAGCCGGAAAGGCCAGAAAAGTCCATATCCCACCAAGTACCCATATACAGGATATACCTGGGATTCATGTATATATCTTTATTTTGATCTAGGTAGATGCTGTGGTCCTAAAAATAATGTTAAATTTTAAATGTTGCTGATTCGTTGTCTGCTTTGAATGCATTCGTGTTTTTGTTCAGTGGATCCTACCCATTGTTCCGCTGGTGGTGTGGATGGATTGGGGGTGAGGCCAGCCCACTGCAGACACAGAGGTGGACTTTGAATGCAGATAGCCTGGTTTGCAGGCCTGGCTGTGCCACTATAAGCCATGACCTTGAGCAGGTTGTTTCCCATCTCTGAGCCTCTGTGTATCCATCTGTGAAGTGGGGATGGTAGGACCTGCCCCAGGGCAGTCGCTACCGTAGGGGGAGCACTTGGAATTCTGGAGGTGTTTATAGGAGGTGCCCCACCTCCTGCCCCAGAAAAGCTGGCCTCTGTTTTTGCTTTACCATGGGCTTGCTGTGTGACCTTGGGGGACCTGTACATCTCTTTGGTCCTTCATTTCCTCGGGTATCAAACAGGGATAAATGCAGGATGGAAAATACCTGTTCAGAGGGCTGGGATCAGAAAATGTGATGCGTCATATTGGTTGAGTCATTGATGAGGTCTCTGCATGCAGAAGGCACTCAGTCAATACTCTCCTTGTGGATGAATCGGTGCTCCTGTGCCAGAGAGCATCCCCGGGAGAGCCCGGCCGGGTTCCAAGGGCTCGGGCCTCTCCAGGCAATCCCCTGTGGTCAGAGCTCTGGCCCTCGGAGCAGGTGGCCCGTTTGCCCTCTGCTTTCTGCCTCCGTTGTCCCCATGTGTCCTTCCTGCCTCCAGAGTGTGATGGGCAGGCCTCCAGGGCCCAGGTCACTCCCAGGTGACCTCATCCAGCATCACGGCTCTACACACCATCTCTACACCCATGATCCACAATTACCATCTCCCGCCCGGCTCTCTCCTGAACTCCAGACTCCTGCTTCCAGCTGCTTTCTTCCCATTTCCACTTCAGTGTCTAACAGAACCCTCAGACTTAAAACAAGACCCCTGAAATTTTCCCCAAAACCCGCCCTATGTCTTCCAGGGGCATTTAATGGAAACTATTCTCCCAGGCGCTTGAACACAACTTTTGGAGACTTCCTTGACGCTGGCCTCTCCCACACCCACATCCAGTCCATCAGCGTCTCCTGCCAGCTCTGCCTTCCAAATCAACCCAGAGATGGTAACTGCCACCTGCTCCCCTACCACCCCTGTCCAAGGCGCCACCTCCCACTGCCTGGTGGCTTCCTAACTGGTCTCTATGTCTCCCTCGTCCAGTCTTATCACGGCAGCCCAGTGACTCTTCTGTAAACCGAAGTCAGATCATTTTATAAATTATATAAATTTAAGCCCAGAAAGTTTCTGCTCAAAATCCTTCAGTAGCTCCTAATTTCACCTCAGAATTGAACAAAGAGCCTTGAAAAGATACTTGTCTTGGCTAGAGACAGAACTTGCAACAAGAAACTATACCTACGCCCTGGAGCTTACAGTGTGGGAAACACAGACAGCAAGGACTACGCACTGTTTCATATTGTGATGGTTCTATGAAGACCCTGCCAACATTGGGCGAGGGACGCTCTCTGAGGAGGTGTTATTTAAGACATGAAAAAGACTGAGAGCTGAAGGGGACTCTTGAGACATTGACTTTAATAATTCTTCCTGCCCCATTTATATATGGAAGAAAAAGAAGCCCAGAGTGGTGAAGTGACCTCCCCAAGGCCACACAGCATATTACTTACAGAACTGGAATTCCAAGGCAGGCTTCCCCTGGTTTGTGGCTAATGAATGCCAGCCTGGAGCTGCAATTCCTGACAGTGATGTCTGGGAATGCTATGAGATATTAATCTTCTCTTAAAAATGTGTGTGTGTGTGTGTATATATATATATATATATATATATATATACTATATAATATAAAAGAATAAAAGGAGTATATATCTCACACTTAACATGTCCACACCGGATACTTCCTCTGATGAGCCACGATACTGATGTTACCCACTGGGTTAATGGTGACTCCATCCTGCCGTTTGCTCAGATGCAAAAACCCCTTGCAGTCAGTCTGGATTTCTCTGTCTCACCCTCACACCTGGTCTCTCAGGAAATCTGGTTGGCTCTATATTCACAGTACATCCAGAATCTGTCCCCTTCTCATCACCTTCACTGCTACCATCCTGGTCGGAGCCACCATCACCTCCCACAAGATCCTTGCAGAAGCCTCCCAGGTGCTTCCCTGCCTCTGCCCGTGACCCCATCCCCACCCCCAGTCCATGCACAACACAGCTGTTAACATGCCATTTGGGTTTCACTCCAAACCCGCCACCAGCTCCCTTTCTCATGCAGGGCAAAAGCCACAGCCCTACCCCTGACCTGCAGGCCACACACCTTCGTCCTCTTGTCACCTCCCTGGCCACTTCGCCTCTACCCTCCCCTTGATCCTCCGACCCTGGCACATTCCTGGCTGTTTACTCTGCCAGGAAAGCTCTCTTCCCAGAGACGTGCACATTCGCCCCTATTACCTTCGGGTTGCACTCAACCAGGCTAGGCTGCCCTGACCCCTCTAGCTGAAATTTCAGGTTGTCCCCTGCTTGATTTTTTCTTTGCTCTTACGATGAGGTGTCCTACTTCTTTTTCTTATCCTGTTTGTTGTCTACATATTTAATAAGGTGTCTGCTCCCCTGGGTGTGGCTCCCTGGGTACCCCTCTCCCCTAAACTGCTCCCGGCTTCCTGTACCACCCAGCACAGATTTCAGGTCAGGTCTGTCTAGCCCCCTTTGGACACCAGGTGGCGCCCATATCTCGCCAAGCTCCTGGCTTCCAGGGCCCTTGAAGGAATGAGACCCTGAGAATCTGCCCAGGAGAGGCCAGTGGCCTGATCCCCCCAGACACCACCCCTTGAAAAGGGGATGCTTTTTCTGACCCCACGATGAGGACTGGCTTCTCTTAGACCTGGGGATTCACAATTCTTCCCCGTGGAAGAGAAGGAGGCCTCTTCCTGGTTTACTCTCGACTCAAAGTTCCCTACCCCCAACCCATGCCAGGGAACCCTGCGGACAGCCGACTGTGTGCTAGGTGCTGTGCTGGGTGCTTTTCTCCGGTTGTCCCACTCAATCCTCACCATAGCTCTGTTCCCATTTGTAGACACTGTAGATGTGGAAATTGGGGTTCAGAGAGGCCAGGCTGCTTGCCTGAGGTCATACAGCTGGTAAGTGCAGAGCTGGGATTCCAACCCAGGGTCCCTTGAGTCAAAGTCAAGGCTCTTCCACTGTATCAAATGTCCCCCCGAGCAGAGAATGGCCTGCAGAGAAGGCAAAGTCGGAAGCTGGTCCATCCTTAGGTTATCACATTTCAGGAATCAGGGAGGGGAAATGACACTTGTTTGTGCTGGCCATTTTCTTTCATTTTCTGCCCATGTCCCTGACAATAAGGACGTGTAAATTGAGCCCAGAGAGGTTCCAACACTTGCCCAAGGTCAAGCAGCAGAGCTGTGTTCTTTCTCCCCACCTCCCTGCCTCAGGGTCTGTGCAGAGATGCTGAGGTGGAGAGGCAGAGCCGCTGCAGCCTGTGCCAAAGGAGGCCATGTGCAGAGAGGGATGGGTAGATGCTCTTCAAAGCCTTGCAAGGAAGCACCAATGGGGGGGGCGGGTCTCGGAGGGGGCCTCGTGAGCTTGAAAGAGATATAGGATTTGAAGAGAGAATAGTAATTACAGAAGAATTAATGATCCAGGAGGCTTTGGTTGGACAGGGTCTGATCTCAGGGTTCTCCTAGGACAGGGGTCCCCAACCCCCAGGCCACGGACTGGTACTGGTACCAGACTGCGGCCCGTTAGGGACCTGGCCACGCAGCAGGGGTGAGCGAGCAAAGCTTCCTCTGCCGCCCCCATCGCTGCCCACAGCTCCCCATCTCTCCCCATCGCTGCCCATCGCTCACATTACTGCCTAAACCTCCCCCCAAATCCATGGAAAAACTGTCTTCCGCGAAACTGGTCCCTGGTGCCAAAAAGGTTGGGGACTGCTGTTCCAGGGCTTTCTGAGTCTCTTCCCTGTCCTGTCACCTCGAGTATTTATCTCCCTCACTACTTTAAATATTGATTCAGATGCTTGTTCTCCTGCCCCACAGGTCCAGATGAGTCTGTGCTGTCCAGATGAGTCCAGGCAGGAGGACAGGACAGGAACGAAGGGCCTCTGCTGTGGGGAGGGCTCAGCGCTGAGGGCAGACTGCTGTCCGGCTGTCCTGGCCCCCAGGGGAGGCACAGCCCTGACATGCTGGGGATGTCCCCTGGGGGTTGGTGGGTGTGGCCGTGTGGCCTGTCATTGCCATCGTGGCAGCTGCCATCACTGAGCTGTGTGTGCAGCTATCAGGACTGGGGCTGCGAGCTGACAGGCCTGGCCCTGGTCACCAGCTTGTCAGTGGCTGAGCTGGGATACCTCCCAGGTCTGTGGTCTCACTGGCCCCCAGGGCTTAAAGGTGGGAAGGAGGGGAGCCAGAGCCCCCCCCCCCCCCCCCCCAACTCGGTGATTTTTAGTATTTTCACAGAATTGTACAATCATCATCACTAATTCCATAATATTTTCATCACTCTGGAAAAAAACACTGTACCATCTAGCAGTCACTCCCATTACCCCCCAGCCCACCCCCCCCCCCCCCCCCCGCCAAGGAGAGGCTGGTAGCACATGGCAGCCCCAGCTCCAGCCCAGAATCTGGGGGAGATGCAAGAGATTGTATCACCACTAGAGAGCCTTTTCCTCGGCTTCTGATGAAAAAGGAAAAATCAGCAGTTTGGGGCCTGGTGGCTCCATGGTTGGGAAGATGGCTCTCCGTCTATGCAGGGAGATAAATCTGTTTTCTGTTTTTGTTTTTTCAAATAAATTCTGTCCAGGACAGCTTTTCTTTGGGTCTCCAGCTGCTTTTGAAAAGTCTTTGATTTGGAGAACGGCAGAGACAAGTCACCAAGGCTCAGACTTGTCCTGGATTCCTGAAGCCCATTCGTGGCTCCTGGGGGCCATGCAGGTAGATACCCTCAGCGTTTCCTGAGCACCTACTATGTGCCAGGCACGGTGCTGAGGCTCTCACAGACATTTTCTGCTTCCATCCTCACAGCTGCCCTGGGAGGGAGGAATTCTAATGCCCATTTCACAGATGAGGAAGCTGCCTGTCCACTGCGCTCCAGACAGGAGCTGCTCTCTCCTGTACCAGGCAACTCTGCAGACATGCTCTCACAGAGCTGACTGTCCCTGTTCATAGAAGAGGGAACAGAAGCTCAGAGAGGGAATCACCTGGGCAAGGTCACACAGCAAGTCAGACAATCTGTAGCCCTGTCTCCTAATTCCTAACCCAGTGTTCCCTCCACTGTCCCACACTCAAGCTGTTCTCGGTTGCTTATACCTGGTATGAATGGGGGAAGGAGGTAGCCTTGGAGATGTGATTATCTGGACCCAGGACCAATCACAATGGCTCCCTCTGAGCCTCAGTTTCTGGACCTGTGAAATGGGAGCGATGCTGCACTCTGGAATTATATCTTTTTTTTTTTTTTTTTTTTTTTGCGGTCCGCGGGCCTCTCACTGTTGTGGCCTCTCCCGTTGCGGAGCACAGGCTCCGGATGCGCAGGCTCAGCGGCCATGGCTCACCGGCCCAGCCGCTCCGCGGCATGTGGGATCTTCCCGGACCGGGGCACGAACCCCTGTCCCTTGCATCGGCAGGCGGACTCCCAACCACCGCGCCACCAGGGAAGCCCCGGAATTATATCTTTAAGACACAGTCTCACGATTTGTTTCTTTTCTTCCAGCCTTCCTCCTCAGACATTTCCTCCTAGATCACAAGGCCATGCTTGTTCCCTTGGGGTATCATCGTTTCCTAGGAGACTCCCTCCACACCTGGTCTCACTGTTCCTTGAATGTGCTGTGCTCGTTCACACCCCCATGTGGTGCCCAGGCTGACCCCTCTGCTGAGAGTGCCCTTTTCTCTTTTTTTTGCTTTACATCCCTCCCTTGTTTCAAAATTTACAGTGGCTCCAAATTAGTTAGCAAGGGCCTTTTCTTCTGCCCTCCCCGAAGTCCCAAGGCACCCCTCTCCATTCCAGTCATATAACTACACTCTAGATTTCCCAAACAGGCCAGGCTCTCTCTTGCTTCTCTGCCTTGGCACTCGCTGCCCCTCTGCTGGGACGCTC
>NW_006772699.1:3356178-3359921 GCF_000442215.2 Lipotes vexillifer | reverse complement strand
CTCTTCTCCCTTTGTGCACTGGGTGAACTCCTACTCATCCGTAAGACCCAGCCCAAATGTTCCCTCCTTCTGGAATTCTTTCTTGGTCCTTTGGCCCACCTTGGGTAGAGGCAATTGAGACCACACGCTTGCTTCATTACTCGTGTTCACCAGCGCATCGTAGAAACAATAATCATATGTTGAGCGAGTCATAGCATTCAGCACATTGAATTATCAGTGTCTGTCTGCTGTCTGTCTCATCCACCCAGCAGTCATTAAGTAAATATTTATTGAGCCTTACTACGTGCCATCTATCTTTAGCCTCTTATTCTGATATGGCTGTGAGTTTCCTGAGGGGAGGGACTGTGCCTGGATCACCCCAGCATCCCCAGAGTCAGCATCTGCCCTCAAAATTCTCACAGACTATTTACCTACTGTTCACATCACACTCATTTCTGCTCTTCACCAGAGGAGCCCAGCTACCCCCTGACCCCAGCTCCCTGCCCTCCCTCCACAGGCCCAGACTGGCCCAGGAAGTGGATCAGGTGTTCCCAGAATACCTAGCAGCCTGGGCAGGGTCTGCTCAGCACTTGCCCGCTGCCCCCTCCTCAGCACCAGCCCCGTTCGGACAGAGGGACGGACAGACAGACAGACAGACAGGTCCAAGTCCTTTCCTTGGGGCCAGTGGGAGAGGGGATCATCTCCTTTCACAAAACCCATTGTTTATGGGGATTCTGGCCTGTCTGGTTTCCCTTTTTCAGGTTCAGGTTTAATCCATTTCCCAAATACGTTTGGGGGTGCCTTTGGTGTCCTTATTCGGCGTGCCTGTGCTGGGGATGCAGAGGCTGGGGACGACCGGGGGCTGGCAGCCCTGAATGCTGAGGCAGGCAGAGGGGCCAGCTATCCAGAGGAGGGCCAGCCGGGGCTCCAGGGTGGGGTGAGCCTGATACAACTGAGCACCGGCAAAGAGGCCAGGGCTGCTAGCACAGGCAGAGGGAGCGTGTAGCAGAACCAAGGCGTCTGACTGCCACCTCTGGGCTGCAGCAGCTTGGCAGCTGCAGGGCCTTCTATTGGCTGCCTGAGGCCCTTCTTCACTCCCACCCAACATCGGGCAGACGGGCCTCTGACTGACGTGGTGGGGCCTTGGCTGTCCAGGGCCCCTCTCAGGGCAGCTCATGTTCCCCTTGGACCCCTGAGTTTCAGCCTTACCCCTCTGATCTATCTCTTTCCTTCTGGCCCTGACCTAGGACCTTAGCCTGGAGGTCCCTGTGTGGACAAGTCCCCCTTCCCCACCCCTATGACTCCCCTTGTCAGACCCTCAGGCCTGCTTTAGAGTCCCCAGACCTGTGCCAGGTCAGGAAGGAGTGTCTGTTTCCCAGGGCCGCGAGTTTAAGCAGCTGGGCTAGCATGAGATTGATACTTATGTCAGGGGTGGAGGAGGGGACAGATGTTTTCTCAACAGCAAATCCATAGATGCAGGAGGTGGGAGGGGATGAGAAGGAGGAACAAAGTGATTTTGCATTCTGGAGTCAGCCTGGGCCTGGTGGATGGAAGTGCTCAGCGGGGGGCTGGGGGGAGGGGAGTCTGTGGGAAGCGCCGGGTGGGCTCCGGTCCAGAGCTGGTCTCAGTGCCATGGGCTGCAGGCTGGAAGGAGGCCAGAAGGCCAAGGGCGCGGATTTTCTGACTGACCCCTCCGTGCATGGCCGGAGGTCCCTGCCAGGGGACTGGGGGCCAAACCTGTGCTGCTCACAAACCCCAGACGTGAATCCTGCAAATTAACCCTGAGCTCCCCTCCAAGAGACACCCCATTACCAGAAATGTATGTACCGCAGCGCTGTGTGTGTGTGAATATTCACATATTGATGGGTGTCTTAGCGGGACAACCAGACCTGGAGTGAGATCTTTAAATCACGGCTTTAGAGCCCAGCTCGCGGGCATGGAAAATACCCCATGTTGCTTTTTATGACAGTTACGAAGAAATAAGTGCCTCCTTCTCCATTACATGTGTCATTGATTTTTTTGCCCTGCAAACAGTGTTCCTGGCAGTTTTCTCATAGGGTCTGGTGGGGGGCATTAGAGCCAGGGAAGAAAGCAAACCCAAACCCTTCGGAGTCAGAGAGACTAAAGGTGAAATTCTAGCTCTAATACCTATTGTGCAATTTTAAGGATCTCAACCTCTGAGCCTCAGTTTCCCCACTTGTAGTAATGGGGCTTGTGATATGCACATGCTGTTGTGAGGGCGAAAGGCCCTGGCTTGAATAAAGAGATTTGGGCTCACAGGAGCCCTGGGGGTGATTTGTCTGGCCTCTAGGTGATGGAGGAGGCCGTGTGCGTGTCTGACGCGGGGGCAGGGGGCAGCCGGCCATGGGCGTGATTCGTGCTCGCCTGGGAAGTCCCTGGGCCCAACAGTTCCCCATCTGGGCCAAATGTGATTCCAAAGGCAGAAAATCCCCACATGCTTCTCCACAAAGCTGGGGAGGAAGAAAGGGTGGGCCAGGCTGGAATCCTTGACACTGTCAGAATGACACCAGGCATGGCTTCGGGAATGAAGACTTCATTAAAATCTCTAACATGGGGCTTCCCTGGTGGCGCAGTGGTTGAGAGTCCACCTGCCGATGCAGGGGACATGGGTTCGTGCCCCGGTCCTGGAAGATCCCACGTGCCGCAGAGCGGCTGGGCCCGTGAGCCATGGCCTCTGAGCCTGCGCGTCCGGAGCCTGGGCTCCGCAACAGGAGAGGCCACAACAGTGAGAGGCCCCCGTACCACAAAAAAAAAAAACAAAAAAAAAACCTCTGACATGTACCGGAGAGAGAGGACACCTGACCTCCTCATGCTGCTGATACATTTCCTCAGGGGGCCCTGGACCCTGGAATCAAGGGAAGGCTCAGGCCCCTCTCCTCTCCAGTTGGTCCCTTAAAGCACGAGCCTGTCCCCAGCCTCGGTGCTGGGCAGGGCTGAGGGCAGGGTGCGAGCGGGGCTCCCACCTCGGCCCTGGCAAGTCTCAGCCTTTTTGTACATCACTTGGGGAGAGCTAAACACCACAGGCTGGTTCGAAACAGACCCTCCAAGCTCTGTCTGCACGTCAAATCAAAGTACTCCAGGCTTTGGTGGATGCCTGAGGGCCAGGAGCTGCCCTGAAGCTTGGACACCGGGGTCCATGGGGCCAGCCAGGCCCTTGGGCATTGGCAGGAGGACCTGGAGTTTTGCGATTTTTCTGGGACTTGAAGTCATCTCAGCCCCTTCCCAGCGCAGCTTGGCATCATGAGAAGCAAGAACCAACTCCTTGAGGGTGGAGGGTAGCAGCCCAGACTGGTATGGGTCAGGCCGGCCTGGTGCTGGTTCCAGTGGAGAGTGCAGGGGGCTTGCTAAGGGGCAGAGGAAATCTGCTTGAAGGCGCTCGAGAAGCAGAGCCTGCTCAAAATTCAGGAGGCATGTGACCCAGCAGGGCTGCCCCCTGAGGGTTCCATCCCAGGTGGTTTGTGATGCAAGGACTGTGCCTTGGGCTGCTGATGCAGAAAAGGGATTAATGACCAGCCCTGGGAGGCCAGAGAGCCAGGCCTGGAGATATAGATATTCTCTATTACATAATAATTTTTGTTTTCTCATATTGTTCAGGGCCATTAACAGCTTTGTCACAGGAGCATTCTTTGAGAGCCACTGGGCAAACAGAGTGCCCTATGCCAGAGCCTGGGGTCCTGTTCCTGTCTTCCCCGCGAAGTCCACACACACACACACACACACACACACACACACACACACACACA
>NW_006772699.1:3343975-3356083 GCF_000442215.2 Lipotes vexillifer | reverse complement strand
CCCACACACACAAAAGGAGCGGGGACAGCCAGGACCACAGCCCACATTGGCCCCCAAGGAGGACACTGGCTACAGCTCCTGCTGCAGCCACCAGGTCAACTTCTCCCTGGAAGGTCACCTGCCTGTCTCAGGCTCCCCAGCCCACTGGGCTTAGGACACACACACACACCCTCGCTGCAAGGGAGGCTGGGAAAGTGAGTACCTGTTCTTCCGGGCTTCTCGAGAGGGAGGTGGACCCTGCCTCCCACCAAAACTTGTTAGATGGGGGAGTTTCTCAAATCTAGGAGACGTTTTCAAATGCTGAAGTAACCATGCCAATCCCTCCGCCCCCTCAAAGATAAATGTCACTACACGGAATTTGTGTGACGGCCTCGCTGCAATGCGCCCCTCACCCGCCCATGTCTCAGGCTGCAGCCCTGAGAGGTCCAGCTTCTGACTCCTGCCTGGGCAGCAGGAGGGCGGGGCAGGGTGCCTTGGGGCTCCAGAGTCAGGGACAGCGACAGAAGACCCTTCCCACCCCTGCCCACCCCCGTGTTAGTGTCCCTGCCCCTGGTCCAGCGTGGTTAGCTGCACAGGAAATTTCTTGTCAACTTGAAGCATTCACCCCAGACCCTCCCTCCCAGCAGCACCCGTTGTGGTTGGTTGGTTTCCTGGCTTACTGTCAGAAGCAGTGACACCAGCTCAGCGTGGCTGAGGTGAAAGGGGGCGGGGTGCCTCCTGCACCCCTCTTGGAAAGCCAGCATGCTCTGATTGGAAGAGCTAAGTGCTGGGAGCCTAAGAGTCCTGGGCTTGAATTGCAGCCTTCGCATCTAACAGCTGGGGAGGCTTGGACGAGTGGCTGAGCCTCAGTTTCCCTGTTTGTTGAATGCAAGTACTCAGACCTGGACAGCAGGGTGATTCTAAGAGTTAAAGGAAACAATGACTCAAACATGCTTAGCATAACGCCTGGCACGCCTACAGTCCGGTCTCCTCGAGGGCTACCAGTGTGGTCATACCCCCCTCTGCTTCAGACCTTCCAGCGACTTCCAAACTCCTCGCCATGGCCTGCAAGGCCTGCAGGGCAGGGTCCAGCCTCCTCCCCGGCCACTCACTCCATCGCTCACTACACTTTGGGAAGCTTTCGTTTCGTTATGCCCAGCGATGTTGTTCCCACCATGGGGCTTTGCCCAAGCTCTTCCCCAGGTCTGTGATGCTTGCGCCCCATTCGCGGGGGTGTGGCTCCTCAGTGAGACCTGATCCCTGGGTCCAAAGCAGCACTGCTGCCCAGTTCCCAACCCAGTTACACTGTAACGTATTATATTGTTTTCCTGCCCTCCAAAACCTCTGCGACTCCGTAATCATTGTAACCCGAGGTGGATGAAGACATCCTGCTGCCCAGGATTTTGGCTAAAGCTTACAATCTGGGAACAACGGCTGGGCAGTAACCCTAGATACATAAATAGAACAGAGCTGTTGGATGCCTGTTAGACTTGCTGAGAGAAAGCGCGATGGGTTTTGTGACTAACCATCCCAAGCCAGTGTACAAGAGGATAGACATTCCCAAGGAGATGGGGGGAAGGGAATTTGTAGGAGTAAGTGCACTTTTGATTTTCCTCCTTCCTTTCCATGAGGGGGCTCTCCCGGGGGTCACAGCCCAGTGATGGGGAACCAGAACTCCTCCCAGAGTTGAGGGTGCCCATGTGAAAGGGAGCTGGCATTTCATGCCGTAGTAGGGGGTCCTGAGCGGCAGACACCTAGTGCAGCCTCAGGCCTGAAGCTTGGCGACAGAGCCCTTGGGAGAGCTTCCTGAGTCCTTGGGGTCTGGGGGGGTGTATATGAACGTAAGATTGGAGGCTGCATCCCCCTGGAGAATTCAGGAGGTGGGGGGCTGTGCTGAAGCAGCCTCAGGTGGCCTCCTACAGAGAGAGGGCAGCTGGGCGCTGCCCTTTGGTAAAGCGGAAGTTTGCCAGTTTGTTGCGGCCAAGGGGGCCGAGGAAGGTAAGCGGGCTTGAGGCATTTGCACAAGATACCCTCCCCCTCCCCCTGCCAAGAGGGCTGCTCCCAGGCAGAGAGAGGCTGTGACTAATGGGGTGAAGGTGGCCCAGCAGCTGGGGACACAAGGATGCTTACAGAAGCTCAGCTGACAGGGGAATCTATCTACAACAGGCTGGGAGAAATAAAGCCCTCCACCAAGGAGCCCCACGAAAGAGCCAGCACTTGGAAGCTGACAGCACGCCACGTGATAGAACAGCCATGCTGGCTGGGAGAAAATCAGCAGCCGCTCCAGCCAAGTCCGAAGACCCTCGTCTCTCCTCAGCCAAGCCTCCCCGCTGCCCTGCGCCAGAAGCAGGAAGGTTAGGAAGGGAGGGAAAAGTCCAGAAGTGCAGGCTGGCTGTGCCTCCCCCAAACCGCCCCCCGCCCCCGCACCCAGGTCTGAGTGCTGAGACAGGCCAGAAATTTAAAACTGCACGTGAGACTGAAGTTCTAACCGGATGGGACTTTCAGACACTTGAAAACTGAAATGATTCCTGAGACGAGAGCTGAAGTGATTGCAAAGCTAGGAGAACAGCCAGAGACATTATAAAATAAAGACGGAGGGATATGAGAGACAAGAGGATTGTAAACAGCTTGGAGAAAATGAAGCTCTCTGTCGCCTGTACCCCATTGCGTTTAGACCAATCCATGGATCTGTTACCTTCTGGTGCCCTTACTTATTCACTCATTTCCTGCCTCCCCAGCCCCCACTTGACTCTACGCTCCACCGGATCAGGAATCGTCTCCTTCAAGGTCACTGCTGCGCCCCCAGTACCTAGAACAATGGCTGGCGCATAGTATCATTCTACTGAGTTTGCCCCCAGTTAAAGAGACTTGGAATCCCCAGCCCCAGGGGCTGAAAGGTGGGCTGAGCAACTGATTGCCCAGGTCAGTGCATGAGGCAGGGGCCTTTCCCCCAGAGACCAGCCATCAGGGGCAGGAGGCCCAGAGCCTCGGAGAGCCTGGGGTTGGAGTGAAGGCTGGGCCTGGCTTCCCGCCTGGGACACGGGTGTAGCTGAGCTCCTGCTAAAAATGGTTCTGCGGGGGCTGGTGGCTCAGAGTCCCCAACAGAGCACTCTGGATGCTGGTTTATGAACTCTCCCCAGAGCTCTTCTGTGGGCCTGGCGCTTAGCATGCCCATCCTGTTAGTCTGAAAGCCACCACCAGAGGGCGATGCTATCACCCCCATTTCCAGGTTCAACCCCCTCCTGCGCATCCTTACAGCCCCTCGCATCCCACACTTCCTTAACCTGGAGCCTTATGAGGTGGTTTTCACATCTGCTTTGTTTAAGGGGAGAGGGTTGACGCAGAAGGGGCATTTTAGTTTCTTAGGGCTGCCGTAACAAAGTACCACAAACTGGGGTGGCTGAAAACAACAGAAACTGATTCCCTCCCGGTGCTGGAGGCCAGAAGTCTGAAACCAAGGGCCAGCTGGGCCACGTTCCCTTGAAGGATCTAGGGAAGAATCCTTCTTTGCCTCTTCTAGCTTCCGGTGGCCCTGACATTCCTTGGCCTGTGGCAGCAGAACTTCACCTCTGCCTCTATCTTCGCAGGGCTGTCTTCTCTGCGTCTCTGTGACTTCTCTTCCTTTTATAAGAACACCAGTCACTGTATCTAGGATGATTCCATCTCGAGATCCTTAACTGATTAAATCTCCAAAGACCCTATTCCCAAATAAGGTCACAATTTGAGGTTCTGAGTGGACATGAATTTTGAGGGGACACTACTCAACCCAACCCCCAAGGACTCTTGATTGAGCACCTACTTTGCCCCCGGGCCTGTGCAAGCCACCTGCCTCCTCTACTTTTCATTATGTTTCAACAAATTGGGCGACATATGTTATTATTTCCTTGTGGGTTTTTTTTCCCCAGAGGAGGAAACTGAGGCTCAGAAAATGGCCCTGACTTGCCATAAGTCACATGGCTGCTCAGCCGGGGAACCAGGGTTGAGCTCGGGGCTGTTAGACTCCAAAACCATCTACCCTGGTTTATGAGCAGCTTGAGGACAGGGCTTTTGGTCTTATTCATCTTTTCGTCTCTCTTCTCCCATCATTTCTGGAGCCAGTGCTCTGCACATTGATAGCTCTGAAAACTGATAAAAAGAAAGGCACCACTGACCTTGAGAAAGACCTGGAACAGGCGTGTCACTGACTTGTATGCTGAACCTTACGTGGCTGCTGGGTGTGTGCTGACCATCCCCCCCACACAAACAATGCTCTGTGCTGACAAGTGACACCGTCTCTTATTACCTAGCTGCTTCTGCCCCACCGAGAAATCTGCAGCCCCTACAATCTTAGATCCGTGCTACCCCTGGAGAACAGGAAGGGCAACCATGATAACGATAAAATCTAAACAACAGCTACAATTTGTGAAATGCCTACTACCCCACAGGCTCTCAGCCAGGTATTCTGTACATGTGATGTCTTGAAATCTTCATAGCAGCTCATATAGGTATTATTATCCTTCCTTTGCAGATGGGAAGATGGAGGCTCAGAGAGGTGATGTAACTTCGGAAGCTTTGGAAGAAATAGAGGCTGGATGCTGACCTGAGTCTCCCTGACTCTGAAGTTGGTATTTCTGCAGCCCTATCTTGCTTCTTTCCAGCTTCTGTGCCACTGCCTCCTAGTACGGCCAAGAGAAGGACACCTTTGTATACTACAGCAGATCCCCTGGGCAAAGGGAAGGAGTGGGAGAGTCCAGAAAGCAGTGTCCAGGTTGTGAGTCAAGAGGATTCCTAGGTCCATGGGGAGGGCCCCTATACCGCTCTGAGTTTTAAATGACTTCGCAGAGAACAAACACCATTCCCTGAAGAGCCAATTAATGCAAGTGAATTTGCATATCTAAATTGGTTCATGAAAAACAAGCTCCCAGTGGACTTGGGGGTGGGTTCAGGAGTGTTGAATGACGAAGATTTTTGTGTTAGTTAGGTTTGTTTGATGTCTCCTGAAATTTAACTTCACCTGGCTTGAAAAATAGAGAATTCACTGGCTCGTGGATCTAAGAAGTCCAGATGCTTCAGGCAGTTTGATCAGGACTTCATTTTCTATGATGCTTGCCCCCTCGTCAAGTTAGTTCTGTTCTCATAGCTAGTTTCTTCACAGTAGCAAAATGGCGATAGCAGCTCTAGCTCTCACTCTCGGACCAAACTCCTTCTAGAGAAAGCTTTTCTCTTTCTCATCAACAAACCAGATTTCTGAGCTTAAATCTTACTGAACCAACTTAGGCCATGTGCCTTCCCTGCATCAATGATTAAGGCCAAGGGAACTAACGGGATTAAGCTGCTGGGTTCAAGCCCATGAGCAACCAATCCCAGTGCTGGAGGTGGGAGGATTACGTCTCAGCTGCTACGGGACAGGGAAAGCGTGGAATGGGTGTTGGGAAGACACCCCAACATCTACTACAAAGATCTCTATGGGGAAGGAAAATGGAACTGACATCCTTTGAACATCTGCTATGAACCAGACCCTTTTTAAATTTTTACAACACACTGTATGGTAGGTGTTTTTATTTCCATTTTCAAGGTGAGTAAATTGAGGTTCAGAAGTTTGTAGCTCAGGACACTCTTGACATTAGTGAGTGGTGGACTTTGGGTCTGAAATCTTGGCTCACTTGCCCCTGCTCCTGCCATCTGCTGAGGGGGTTCTGGCCCTGTTTCCTCCCTTTCCTCTATCTCCTTCTTCAGACCCCTTACCATTCCTCCCAGTTGGAACTCTGTGGTTGGGGATGGTGGCACAGAGATCTGAAGACCCCTGACTGAAAGGTGGACAGAATTCAGTGTTAACAGTGTCAGGGACTCGCAGGATCCTCTAATCTTCCCTGGTGCCATGAATCAACATTCTTCTTATCAGATTGTTACAGAAAGGTTCAGAGAGGGCAAGACGTTTTATCAAGATCACACAGCAACTAATGAAAGGGCAAGAACAGCAAGAGCTGGAAGGCCTGTATTCTAATCATCTCTTCTCTCAGTTGCTTTCAATTGCTCCCAGTGTTTTGGGTTAAAGCAGCACATGTAGTGTTTCTGCACTTGGAACAGGTGGACCCTGCTGGCACCCTCCGCCAGGCTTCAGGGGTGAGAAGCCCCTTGGCCAAGTCCCCTTCACTCCAGGTCTGATTTTGAGCTCCTCAGGTCCTGCTAGAAACTCACTCTTATCTAACAGACCTTCTTACGCGCCTCCTGCCTATAGGCTCCCAGGAGGTCATTTGCATCCATCATCTCTTTAAACATCACGACCACCCTGTGAGAGGCAGGGCTCACTCTCCAGTCATACAGAGGGGCAAGCTGGACCTCAGAGAGTTTAGCCACTTGCCCAAGATTAGGAGCCAGGCTATGAGCCGGGCCCATCAGATACCAGTGCCCGACTGTGCCACTTCTAATGGAGGTACTGGGAAAGGATTTGAAGGGGAGGTGTTCTGAAAGATGAGGCTATAAAAGAGTTCCCTCACTGGTACAGTGCTTTTCAGACTCGAGTGATATTCCCATAGAATCACCAACTTACTCACTCATCCAACCATCCCTTCAGTAATTATTTATTGAGCACCCACCACATGTCAGCACTGTTCGGGTTCTGAGCATCCAGTGATGGACAGGACAGGGTCTCTGTCCTTAGGAGGCTTCTGGTTATGTGATGTCTCACAACAGCGTGAGGCAGGCCAGATGTTGAACTGTCATCCCCATTTGACAGACTAGGAAACTGACGCTTAGCCAAGTGATGTGACTGGTCCAAGGCACACACATTAAGCGAGTAACATTACTAGGATTTGAACTTTGGTTTTCCAACCCCCTCAGTTACACTGCCCTGTACACCAATGAGTTGTCAAAGGAGAAAATGGCAGCTTTCTTTCTTTTTTTTCTTTCTTCCTTTCTCTCTTCCTTCTTTCCTCCTTCCTCTCTCCCTCCCTTCTTTTCTCTCTTGGCAAAAAAATACAGAGAGTGACAGTGTATTCTCACAAGGCTCTATGTGGAGAGCTGCAGTCATGGGGACACTAGGCCTGGGGACCCTCCCTGAGCTCCCAGAGCTTTGGAACCAAGGTCCGTGCAGGGAAACTATTAGCATGCATGCAAGTTATTGCAGGCAACCCGGGGCTTTTAATCAGGCAGCATTTAAACTGTCCCATTTTGTCTGTGATTTCGCCGGATGTTTACATCATTTGTAATGAGACAAATTGGGACAAATTGCCAAGGACACTTATGTAAATGAAACCAACAGAAATGCTCCCATCTCTAGTGGTCAATGGAGGGCTTCTTTCACTTTCTCCCTCCTTTCTCCCCAGGGATGTTGTAGGGAAGAAATGGTCCTTTATATTCTGCAAGCCTTCTCCCTGGGCAAACAGAATATTCCTTGTAAGACAGCCGCTTGACATCTCTGGCTGTAATTCTCTCCTTCGGCTCATTTACTCTCTCACCCACCTCGAAGGAAAAGTAATGGCACAATAAATGTAATTCTTTTAACTTTCTCTGTTGTTGCCTGCACAGAGAAGGGTTAGATCTGCTTTGCCTGGAGTAGGTCTGCAGAACCTTCGGAGGACTCCTCATTCAACTAAGTTTGGGAAACGGGGCTCCTAAGGTTAACCCGGAGTCTTCCCTGCAGGACGTTTCAGGGCCTTTGACTTGCTAATGAGCAATGAGAATCTCCCAAAGCAGGTGTGGCTTATAGGAGACCTTTTATGGAATTGGTCGTGAGCAGAACCAGCTTTGCAAAAGGTTATGTGAACTCTGTCTCCAGAAGGCCCAGCCTATCTGGCAGCAGCCCGGACTCCCTCTGGCCTATTACACCTTGTAAATCTGGCTGATGATAAACCCAGATTCTGGAGGGTGAGGTCCTGACCAGATAGAGCAGGCAAGACTGGGATATATGGGGGCAAGAGGATCGTGGTGTGTGGGCCCGGAGGGGGCAAAATCTGACCTCGGCCAAGCGTTCCACTCATCTTAACCTGCTGGCCGTATCAAGGACTTGTAATTTCTGGCCTCCTGGCCTTTGCTCCTGCTGTATCCTCTGGCCTCTATGCCTTTCTCCTCTCAACGCTTTGTAGTGAAGGCACATTATCCTGTTACCTCATCTTGTCCTGCCATCCAGACCCGGGATGTTCAGGGCAGAGACCCTGCGTTCCTATCTTGAGATCCCTAATCTCCAGCTCAGGGCAAATACTTATTACATGCTCACTAGGTACCAGATCCTGGGCCCTAGAGATGCCAGAACAAGTAAGACATGGACCTGCCCAGAAAGAACATGCTACTTAGTGGAGGCGCAGACAGGGAACCACAGTTACAATCAGCGTGATCACCGAAGTGATGGGGACAATCAAAGGGGGTAGGCAGGGCAGAGAGACCCTACCCAACCTGGGGACATCCGGGAAGGCTGGATTCCAGAGGACAAGCAGTGACATAAGGGATAAGTAAAAGTTAGGCAAGTGAAGACGGGTGTATGGAAGTGTGTTCCAGGCAGATGGAACAGCCTGGGCTAAGGTCCAGAGGCAAGAGAGGGCATGCTGGATTAAGAAAGCGGATGAAGGTCCGTGTGGCTCTGGGGGGAGCATGAGAGATGCAGAGACTGATAAATGCCAGATGGGGTCTCTAAGCAAGAGGATGCTGAAGAGGAAGCTCCAAACCCTGCCTCTTTCACATGCAGAGGGGAGCCTCAGGCAGAGGGAGTGCCGGCTTTCACAGCTAATCAAATGTGCGGACATGAAAACAAAGACCTGCCCCCTTACCCAGCCCCTATCTGAATACCTAGGCCGTGTGAGCTCCTGCCCACACCCCTGTCTTTTTGGCTCTGGGGAGGAAATTATTTGAAATTACCAAAAAAAAAGAAAAAGAAAGGAAGGAAGGAAGGAAGGAAGGAAGGGAGGAAGGAAGGAAGAAAGAGAAAGAAAGAAAGAAAGGAAGGAAGGAAGGAAGGAAGGAAGGAAGGAAAGAAGAAAGAAAGAAAGAAAGAAAGAAAGAAAGAAAGAAAAGAAAATGTTAGTGGCAAAAGCATGTTCCAGCTTTTGTTCATGCTGTTCCCTCCCCCTAAAACTCTTCCCCCTCACGGCCACATGGCTTGCTCTCTCAATTTATTAAAACCTCTCCTCAGATGCTCAGGCATCACCTCTGGCAAAAGACCCTCTCTGAACACCCGTTCTAGAAGCAGTCCCAGCCTTCTCTGTTCCCCACCATGCTTTATCTTTCCTCTACTGCACTTACTGCCTCCTGACGTTCATTACACATTGATCTGTCCACTTGGTCACTGTCCAACTTAACTACTGTGATGGAAAGCTCCAAGGAGATGGTACTAATTTGCTGATATCCAGTGCCTAGCTCAGTGCCTGGCCCACAGTAGGTGCTCAATAAAAGCTGTTGATTGAATAAATAAACAAAAGACTAGTTAGGAGCACCAGATGCTTCCATTTGTATTGTCTCATCAGATTCTCAAAACTACCCCAGAGGGGCTTCCCTGGTGGCGCAGTGGTTAAGAGTCTGCCTGCCGATGCAGGGGACACGGGTTCGAGCCCTGGTCCGGGAAGATCCCACATGCCACGGAGCAACTAAGCCTGTGAGCCACAACTACTGAGCCTGCGCGTCTGGAGCCTGTGCTCCACAACAGGAGAGGCCGTGACAGTGACAGGCCCGTGCACCGCGATGAAGAGTGGCCCGTGCTCGCCGCAACTGGAGAAAACCCTTGCACAGAAACGAAGACCCAACAAAGCCAAAAATAAAATAAATTAATTAAAAAAAAAAAAAAAACTACCCCAGAGCATAAAAAATACCACCTTCATTTTTTGGGAAGGCTCAACAGGGGAAGGCACCTGGGTAGGGTCGGTCCCCAAGTCAGCCACTGGTGGAGCCAGGATGCGAATCCAAATTTGCAGATTTTCACTACTCGCAACTTAATAAAGCCCTGTTAAGTGGACATTATAGTTCTCCAAAGGCTGCCTTCCCCTACTAAAGTAACCCTGCTCCCAAACATGCAGTTCTGTGTCTTCCAAGGTGATGCAGCTCCCTGAGCTTTCTGGAGGAAAAAGAATAGAACAGCAACCAAAATGAAATAATAATAGGCATTACTTATTGCATGCTTACTGTGTGCCAGTTGCTGTGCTAAGGACATTACTTGTACCAACTCAATTAATCCTCCCATCAACCTATGAGATAAGGATTCTTATTATCCCCATTTGACAGATAAAGATACTGAAGCAGCTGCAGTAGCTCAAGGCCCCGGCAGTAAGTGGTGAGGGGTCTGGATTCAAGTACAGGCAGCTGGGCTCAGAGCTGGCACTCCTCTGTTACCAAGGCCATGTGGGGTTACAGGGGGGCAGAGGATTCTCCCTTTGACCTTCACCAACTCCCATCCAGTGGAAAACCTCAGGCCGCTGGGATTCTCTCTGCAAGGAACTAGTGAGATCATGATTGTGATGGTGATGGGTTTTTTTCTAGGGCAGACAATTAATCAGGAGTATTAATGAAAATGCCAGCTCCATTACTGCAGAAACTTGAGTAATTTATTGGGAATTGGACTCAGGCCATTAAAATGTTATTACAGGCTTGTCAGTCAGCTCTCCATGCCTCAATGAAATTGTTTGGTGCTCCCAACTAGGAGCTGACTATGCCAGGGTGTGCTGTGCCTGTGACAGTGACTGTACCACAGCTGCACCCTGCATCGGGTCCCCAGGCCCGGACAAAGCAGCTTTCGTGTTTCGTCTTGCTTTAATGATCAGTGAAGCTCCTACTATGTGCCAGGCACTGAGACAGGAAGTAAAGCACAGAGACACAGGTTCTGCCCTCAAGGAACTTGTAAACTCAGGAGGGAAACATGTATGTAAAGACGGCCATGTGAATGTGCAGGAAAACAGCACATGCAGTGATGTTAGAAAGCTCAATTCTGGCTCAAGGTGGATGGGAGGCTTCCTGGAGGAGGTGTCACTATGCAAAAAGAATTTCTTTCCTGGTAAGTTGCTTCTCTCCCCTAAAATCCGATGGAACTGATAGCAGAAATTGGTTATCTGAGGGTTTAGTGTACATGTGTTCTCAATGGGAAGCATAGCATCTCCACAGGGGGTAAAAATTTGTTCTTCTGGGTGGGGTGTGTGTGAAAAAAACTTAACTCTTTTTATATTTAAAGCACAGGTATGCATATAGTACACAAACAAGTACACAGCATATTTTTGGTATTAAAATTTCATGGTGGGGGGAAGAACAGGGGGGAAAAATGCCTAAAGACGTTAATGAAGAAAAAATTAAGAAGCTGGTATGCAACCAGCACTTGGACTACGGCTCCCAGCACATAGATGGGGTGAGTGTGCCCTCCAGGCCCTCTGGCTGATAGTAAACTGCATGAGTTATAGCCCACAGTGAGGAGGTGGGACCAGGGCTTTGGCTAGCCTAGACGCTGGCCAAACGAACTGACAGCTTTACTTCACTCCTTTTCTGCAGTCGTGCCCAGTGGAATCCTGTCAATGGCCCCAGCAGCAGGGTCTCTGGCTTTCCTCTTGGCTGTGGCAATGTTTGGGAAGCAGATGAAGGCAATTCCCAGGGACTGACAGTCCTTCCCAGTCAGCTGTCTCCATCTGCTTTGTGACACAGCCAGATGAAGCAGGTCTTCCCTGGGAACACACACTTAACCATTCCACCTCAGGTGCTCTCTGGTACTTGATGGTTATTTGGGAATCAGGCATTTCAATTCATCACTTCTTTCGTGGGCAGCCAGAGCTGGATGGCTTCCTGTTGAACACACTTAGTCCCCTCATTCTATTCAGGCTGCAAGCTCCTGGCACATTCATGATGTTTCCTCTCCTGGGTCACAAAGAGCCAGCCACACAGAAACCAACCAGCCCCTGCTGAGGACTGACCAGGCAAGGCCTTGCATTCTCTTTTATGGAAGCTCTTTGTTGTCTTTCCTGATCAAATAGTCCTTCTTCTAACGTGTCTACACATTGTTATTCATTCTGTCAGTCAGGACAAGCTAGGATCTGCCACAGTAACAAACAACCCCCAAATCTCAATGACTAAAAATAGCAAATATTCATTTCTAGCTCTTTCCCCTCCCTCCCTTCCTTCGTCCTTTCTCTTCTTTTTTTTTTTTTTTTTTTTTTTTTTTTTTTTTTTTTTGCGGTATGCGGGCCTCTC
>NW_006772699.1:3335842-3343823 GCF_000442215.2 Lipotes vexillifer | reverse complement strand
GGCGCCCCCCCAACCACTGCGCCACCAGGGAAGCCCCCTTTCTCTTCTTTCTCCTGTTCCTGTCTTCTCCATCCATTTCTCTCTCCCTCCTGCTCCTTTGGGTTCAAAATCTTGGCTCTCTTACTTACTAGCTATGTAGCTCTGGGCATGTTACTTAGATTTTTTTAATGCCTCAATTCCCTAATCTTTCAAGCAGGCGGTAACCATAGTGCCCATGTAATGGAATGTCGAGAAATTAAGTGAATTAGGGCATGTAAAGTTGTCAAACCATGCTGAATATAACAGAAATGCTCAGTGTTTTGTCTAATTACTAGCTATATTATTATG
This sequence comes from Lipotes vexillifer, assembly GCF_000442215.2. Lineage (NCBI taxonomy): Eukaryota > Metazoa > Chordata > Mammalia > Artiodactyla > Lipotidae > Lipotes > Lipotes vexillifer. Next base: position 3,343,496 of record NW_006772699.1, on the reverse strand, counting down.
ACTCTTTAGAAAGGAGTCAAAAAATGAAGACTGTGTGAACACCCTCACAGTCCTGATGGATGGGAGATGGATGCTGGATGCACACAGGGGGTGGCAGTGGTCCACACTAATTGGGTGGGAAGGGAGGTAGGGGGTAAAAGTGACAGAGAAGCCCTGACAGAAAAGGAGGTTGGAGCTGGGATTTCAGGGAGAGGCAGGTGTTTGCCAAGTGGAGACGAGGAGCAAGGATAAGAAGATCAGACACTACAGTCACGGCAGCGGGAGGAATCAGCACAGCTCAGCGTGTGCTGGGGCGTGGGTGTTCCTCAGGAGACAGTCGTCATCAAGTGTGACTTCTAGCAACATCTCCGCTGTGTGAAAAGCGGATGAGACCAGGTGGGGACTGTTGCGACAATCAAGGGAGAGACAGGAGAGACATTTGGGAGGAGGAACCAGCAGAACCTACAGACTGATTGGCCCTTAGGGGTGGGGGGAGGCGTCAGCCATAGGTTTCTAGCCGGCCCAAGGGGAGTAGGACAGAGCACACAGCCATTATCAGAAGGAGGATACACCGTGGGCCAAATCGTGTTCCCCTGAATTATGCTGGCCACGTTCACTCCAAGCCAAACCTAACATCGTTAGTCTGGGGCAGGGTGATCAGGCTGCTCTCCCCCTGCCACCATGACAACGAGACTCCACTCCATTAAACCAATTTACTGCATCTCCTTAGACTCAGGAAAACGGTAGCAATCTCTGGGGAGCGCTGTCTGATCCCTGACCTCCGGCTCACCCCGAGAAGCCGTGCGTTTTCAGCCCTGTAGGCAGAAGGCCTGTTTGCTGTCACTCATCCACGCTGTTATCGAGGTTCCCAGGGTGTGTGATTCAGCCGTGGGATCTGTATGCTCCTCTCCAGTCACCCCATCAGTCTCGGGAAGGGAGAGCAAGTGCTCCTTACTCGTGATGGCTCAGTTTCGCTCATTGCACTTAATTCCTCTGCACTGGGCCCGGCAGGGGCCTGCTGAGAGCTCTTGATAGACTTTCTGCAAAGCTGGCTGGCCTGGGTCACTTGAAAACCTGGCCCGTGTCTGGGAAGGAGGTCTGGCACAGGGAAGGGAGGGGAGAGAGGCTCCGAGAGGGAGTGTGCTTTGTGCCAGGTGTTTCTGGAGCTCACACATGCTTGTTGCCTCCTGTCCCATCTGTGTTGTAATTGGGTGTCTATATGTCTGGTTTTCTCATGGGCCAGGAGCTCGCTGAGGGCAGAGATGCTGCTGTGGACATCTGTGTCTCCAACGCCTGTCCAAACCACTCATAAATGTTTGTGGACAAATCAGGGGGTTTATTCACTAGAATGCAAGCTCCAGGAGGGCAAGGACTTGTGTCTGTCTTGTTCACTGCTACGTAGCCGGCACTTAGCACAGTGCCTGGCAAGTGTTCAATAAATACACATTGAATGAACGAGTGAACAAATCCTCCCTCCCAGCAACCCTGCAAGGGGGGTGTGGTAGGCTGCATCACTAGGTCATAACTCCTCACTCCCCCCCTGCCCTTCCCAGCCCCACTGGCATTGGGCTTGGCAGTGTGACTTGCTTTGACCGATGTAACAACTGGGAACCTGGGCCTGATTCCAAATTTGCTGCTCTTTTTTTTTTTTTTTTTTTTTTTTTGCGGTACGTGGGCCTCTCACTGTTGTGGCCTCTCCCATTGCGGAGCACAGGCTCCGGACGCGCAGGCTCAGCGGCCACGGCTCGCGGGCCCAGCCGCTCCGCGGCATGTGGGATCCTCCCAGACCGGGGCACGAACCCGCGTCCCCTGCATCGGCAGGCGGACTCTCAACCACTGCGCCACCAGGGAAGCCCCAAAATTGCTGCTCTTTGCTGTGAAAACTGTCCCTGGGAAGAAGAGTGGGCTTGGGACGTGGTGGGTCCCAGGTTCTGGGAAAGCAGCCGTGGCCATGAACTCCAGGGGAGAAAGAAGGCTTGCCAGATAGCTGTCTCTGTGGCTTTGACCACAGAATATATGATACCTCCCACAAGCACTATGTGGATGATTCCACATTTTCTGACATTCTGTTACTCTCAGCAACTGGCTCTAACTCTCTGCCCTGCCCCTCGGTCTCATGCTAACTTTGTTGTGCTGTGCTTTTCATGGGAATTAACCTTGCCTTTCAAAGATGCCATGAGGCATGGGGCAGAGAATTGAGTACCGGATGTGGACAGCTGGAGCATGGGCTCTGCAGAGCTCTCACTATAGGACCCCAGGCAAGTCAAGCCCCTCTAGAGCCTGGACAACTGGAAACCAGGGGCTTGAACCAGATAAGCTCCATCGACCTGTCCTGCTCCAATTCTAAAAGCTACCTTCCTCCCCCACCCCCCAGCTGGGGCTGAGAACCATCTTTCTCAGAACCAAAGTTGACTAGAATTGGGATCTGAGAAGGCATCTCAGAGATCCTCAAGAAATGACTGATGAATCTGGGTCTCACTATCAAGCCAGAAGACCTGAAATCAAATCCCACCTTTGGCACTTCTTACCTATGTGACTTTAGAAAAGTCAGCTCGTCTGGGGAGACCTCAGTTTCCTGATGCAGAAAATGGGTAATAATAGCTACCGTGTAGAGCTGTTTAAAAGATGAAAGGGTATAATACATGTGAAAGAACTCTGTATTAGGTGCCCAATAAGTTTGGAATATACAACTCTAGAGTAATCCTCTGGGGGAGGTGGGAAAGGGTATATATTACTGTTGATGGAGGCTGATGGAAACAGGCTGATGGTTTGCTCTATCACCTACAGGAAACACATTCTACTAGTTTATAACCATTGGACCATTTATTAAGGACTTATTAGTATATTAGTGGTCCTACTAAGCACATTACCCATGAGCTCACTGTGTTTTTTTAGAACAACTCAATGAAATAGGTAGAATAGTTACTCTAATGTTACATATTGATGAAACTGAGGCATCAGGAGGGGATTAATAGAATTGGCCAAGGTCACCCAGTGACTGAAATGCAAAGCCAGGATTCAAGTCTGGAGCAGCCTGGCTCCAGAATCCTGCCTCCTGATAGCTATGCAGGGACACTCTCCAGGCTTCACACTACTTGGAACCGTGTGAGAACAGAAAGCCTGGCCAGCATGCTGTGCCTGACAACACTGCTTGACTGCCTGGAACTGCTTTTATTAAACTGTGCCTTAAGGCACATGGGTCTATGCTGAGGGGAAACTTAGGAAGCACCCTTCAAAACTAATGATGGTGTATACGATAGGGATTTGGTTAAAACACTAGCTCACTGCATCACACAGGGCTCAGGGGAGAAATTTCTCTCAAACATCAATGTTAATAACTGGTATGTTCTCATTTGAAGGTAAGTGGTTCTCAAACTTAAACGTGCATCACCATTACCTGGAGGCTTGTTAAGACACTGACGGCCGGGTCTCACTCTGAAATTCTGAGCTGGGGCTTGAGAATTTGTATATCTCACAAATTCCCAGGTGATGCTGAGGCCACTGGTCTGGGGATCACATATTGAAAACCACTGCTGTGGAGGTTTGCATAACAGATCATGTTTCGTTCTTTGCAGGGGCCGCTGGGAAGCTCAGAGACAGATTAGGAACCACCCCAGCAAAAGATCATGCGCTTTCCATTCTAACTTTACATCCAGCTTCCTTTCATTTTCTTTTTTACTTGTATTTTCTTATTTGTCACAACTTCCTGACTCACATAAATAAGCAAGTTAGCATTTAACAATTTTTGTTCAACAGTACACGGCACCAAAAAACCCCTGTGAAATTCAAGCACGCACGCGCGCGCGCACACACACACACACACAATTAATCAAAAGATTCAGTGAAATGGCTAAGTGCTTAGATTCCAGCATTAGGCTGACATGGGATTCACATTCAACCTCTCTATTCCTCAGTTTCCTCTTCTGCAAAACAATACTTCCTGCTTCCTAAGCCCTTTGGAAAGATTTTTCATGTGATAACACATGCAGCACGGCGCCTGACATAGCTAGTTCGATAAACGCTAGTGATCATGATAATTATAATCTGCCAGAAACACAAATAAATAGCCATGTGGTTGCCATTCCTCTCCACTGACTCTCTCACTGGAAGGAAGTGAGGAAAAGCTTTCTCATTCTGTGTGATAAGAAGCCACTGTGGAGAAGACGGCTTTGTCTTCTCTGGTCTTTGCTATGTATGATTCTGCAGGAGACAGAGTGAACTCCACACACTGGAGTGCGGAGTGGTGAACAACTTTTTCCTGCCCAGAGCATGACATTGTGGGGCACAGCGGGAGGCCCCATTATATTACTGTCACACCAGGGGAAAACAGACGTCTCCCTGTTGGAGAGTGATGACAAGTAATGTTAAAACAGCAAATCCAAGTATTCAGAGCCTGATCAGAGCCAGAGTAGCCTTCCCTGCCTCCACCCAGGATCATTCTTCCCACTAGGACCTTGATCCTGAGCTTTTAACTTTTCCTCCAGCAGAGGAGATTTTTACAGAGCATGGAAGGAGCTGTGTGGCTTCGTCATTTCTCTGAATGAAGAGATTTCACCTTCATGCTAATTTCATCTTCATTATGAGTCAGTCAGGTAGACATAGTTCTCCCACTTTATGCATGAGTAAACTGAGGCTTGGAGAAGCAAAGTCAGTTGCTGAGGTCACACAGTTGATGTTTTCTGACTTCAGCAACCATATTCTCAGGCGCCTACAGTGTGAAACCCAGCAGGTCGGCTGCCTCAGGGTTCAAAGCTCTTTCACATTCTTCTCTCCCCTCTGTGTTTGCTTACCAATATGGATGACAGCTGGCTGCAATGGGGTCTTATCTGGAATGAATTTAATGGTGGCCTCATTCCCAGGAGGGCCTGAGGCCTGGGCAACAGTGGTGGAAGACAGGGAAAGATGGCAGGATATGCGGGGTGTGTCAAACAGGACCCTGGGTCAAGTTTTGGTGCCCAATCTTTTCCTGCCTCGACTCCCTGGCCCTAGTACAGCCTTGAGGTAAAAACCTTCCAGCTGGTAATCCCGGTGACCCAGACAGACCCACATCAGGGGACATGACTATGGAAGACCCAGCAAAACAAGAGGCAGGAGTGGTATGTTATAGTGAAGGGAGCCTTGGACCCGGGGTCAAGAGGCCCGAGTTCTAGCCCCAGCTCTGCCATTTGCTAGAGGTAGTAAGATCTTGTGTGTGAGCTGACAGTGATGCGGCCCCTCCGGACAGCCTGGCCTCCAGCTTTACACTCATCCTGAGGCCGTTCTCCTTCATTCTATCCTCCCTCCTATAGTATACTGAATAATGGCCCCCAAGATGGCCATATCCTAAGCCCTGAAACCTCTGTGAATGTTCTTATCTGGCAAAGACTTTGCAATGTGATTAAGTTAAAGATCTTGCAATGAGGACATCATCCAGGATTATCCAGGAGGGCCCTAAATGAAATCCCATTTATCCTTATAATAGGAAGGCAGAAGGAGAGGACACATACAGAAGAGGAGAGGGGGCAGAGATTGGAGGGACGTGGCCACAAGCCAAGGAACGCTGGCAGCCACCCAAATCTGGGAGCAGCAAGGAACACATTCTCCCCGACAGGGAGTGTGGCCATGACAGCACCTTGATTTGCGCCCAGTGATACTGACTTCAGAATTCAGCCCTTCAGAATGGTGAGAGCATAAATTTCTGTTGTTTTCTGCCCATCTAATCTGTGGTAATTTGTTACCAGCCATAGGAAGCTAGTACACCCCCACGCAAATTCAATTCTAAAAGCATTGGCGAGTCATACAGGTTTTACTGAAGGTTACATGGAGAGATGAGAAAGGAATTCACATTGAACATGATATAGCTGGAAATTAACCAGGCTCCACGTGGAGATCTCTGTCCTCCAGGAACCCTCCCCTCAGCTGAGACCCTCATCTTGTCTCCATACAATCCTTCCGTGACCCCAGAGTGTCTGGGGCAATTTATCTACTGCCACTCTCGGGCACACAAAAGAGCCTCCTTGAAACAGAGCACTCAGCAAGCCGGAATTGACCCCGCATAAGAAGACACTGTATTTTCTTTGCCATGAGTGGACCGAGCAGGGACTTCAGAGTCGGACAGATCCACAGTCCTCCTCCAGGCTCTGTCACTCACTGCTGGGAGATAGTGACCTCTCGGCAGGTGCCTCATGATCTCATCTGTTAAATGGGGTTTGAATACCTACCTCTTGGGGTCACTGTAAGAATAGGAGAGGCACCCAGCCTTGGGTCTGGCATACAGTCATCACTCAATGATCATTTATGGTAGATAATGATGCTTGGATTAATTGAGCAGTTACTGTGGGTCAGGCATCACTCTAAACTTTTTACAGGGATGAGCTCATTTATTCCTCACCTCTGCTCTACGAAGTTGGCATGAGAGGCACAAGAGGCTAACTACAGTGCAAGTGTAGGCTGCTACTGAAAGTGACTGTGGCTGACGTGTGGATCCATACCAGGGCGATACCACTCCAGAGCCACATTTTTAGTCTTGAACGAGATGGGGGCATCCCGTCAAGAATCTAAGCTGGGACGTGGCTGTGTCTGGGCGTGCTGGCGAACCAGGGGTGGCCCCTCCACCTGCCTCAGCGAGGGGACCCGAGTGTTTCCTGCAAGAGAACACAGCCCGGGGGGAGGAGCTGACAGGAGCAGCTGTGCAGTGAGAGGGCAGCTTGGTGGCTGACAGTGGCATCTGGCCCCTGCGAGGGCACAGCCGGGTGGAAGGGAGCAGTTTCTCGGACCAAGCAGTGCTCCAGTGAAGGAGAATTAGAGCAGCAGGAGACAGAAACAGCTGATGCTGCATCTGTAGCTGAGGTTCTGCAAAGAACAAGGGGGACCATGGGCCAAGTGTTGTTATGAGGACTAAAAGAGGTCATGCATGTGTTCTAGACGAGTTGCACGGCCTGCCAGGCCCAGGTCCCTACACTGCCCAACCCACAGCCCCAGAAGAAAGGAAAAAAAACTGAGATGGCCAAGTTCAGGGCCATGGGACTCCAGGCTCCTCCCACTCTCCTGTTCCCCAGCAAGCTGAATGGCCACGAAAAGCTGTCAGTCATTTTATAGGCTGCGGAGAGACTGCTGCCTGCTGAGGTTAAAATAAGATAGGCTTCATCCCCACCAGGATGACCATAATTTTTTTAAAAAAGGAGAATAACAAGTGTTGGCAAGGGTGTGGTGAATTGGAACCCTTGTACTGATACATGGCTGGTGGGAATGTAAAATGGTGCAGCTGCTATGGAAAGCAGTTTGGCAGTTCCCCAATAAGTTAAACATAGAATTATCCTATGACCTGGCAATTCCACTCCTGGTATGTACTCAAAAGAACTGAAAACAAGTGTTCAAAAACAAAAAAAAAACCTATACATGAAAGTTTGTAGCAGCACACTAGTCATAGTAGCCAAAAGGTGGAAAAATCCTAAATGTTCATCAAATGATGAGCGGGTAAACAAAACATGCCATACGATGGAATATTATTCAGCCAAAAAGAGGAATGAGGCACTGACTCATGTTACAGCATGCATGACCCTTGAGAACATGATGCTATGCCAGACACAAAAGGCCACATATTGTATTATTCCATTAGTGTGAGATATCCAAAGTAGGCAAATCCATAGAGACAGAAAGCAGACTAGTGGCTGCCAGGGGCTGGGGGAAGGGGAAG
>NW_006772699.1:3323869-3335717 GCF_000442215.2 Lipotes vexillifer | reverse complement strand
AGAGCGGTTACTGGGTTTCCGTTTGGGTTGGTGAAAAGTTGGGAAATGAGACAGTGGTGATGATGGCACAACACTGTGAACACACTTAATGTGTGTATTGAAGTGTACACTGAACTGTACACTTTAAAACGGTTAAAATAATGATACAAATGGACTTCTTTGCAACACAGAAGCAGACTCGCAGACTTGGAGAATGAAACTTGTGGTTGCTGGGGGCAGGCGATGGATTGGGGGGTGTTGGGGTTGACGGGCACACACTGCGATATTTAGAGTGGATAACCAACAGTCAGGTGGGGTGAAACTGCTGTCTGTATAGCGCCAGGAACTCTGCTCCATACTCTGTAGTAAACCAAATGGGAAAAGAATTTGAAAAAGAATAGATACATGTATATCTATAGACACATATACATGTATAGGTACATGTATACGTATCCATAGATACATGTACCTATACATGTATATGTACATGTATAATAGATACATATACATGTATATGTACATGGATAATAGATACATATACATGTATATGTACAACTGAGTCACTCTGCCGTACACCTGAAACTAACACAACATTGTTAATCAACTATCCTCCAATATAAAATAAAAATTTAAAAAAAGAAAGGAAAAGCTAACACCAGAAGTCCAAAAAGTGGTTAAAGTAGTCAATTTTATGTGATGTGTCTTTTATAACAATAAAAATATAAAGACGGGCTGATGTATATGATTCTCCCCCTGTCTCTCGCAGAAACTGTCACTGGAGGATGCCAAGAAAATGTGGAAGTTGGAGCAGAGGCTAGAAGACCTTGAGGAAGCATAGACCCAGAAATCCTGGATCAGCTGCAGTGATGAGGACGCAGTGAGAATGTTGAGCAGAGACAAGACAGAGGGAAGAGGGCAGGCAGCTGGGGCAAGAGAGCATGGCAGAGCACCTGGGACGACCTATGAGCTCTCGCTCCTGTGGGAACCCACCTCAACTTACAACCTGGGGGAACCGAGCCTCAGAAAGGCGAGGCCACCCACGTTGCCCATTGACACGGGGCAAGAATCAAACACAGGCCTTTAACCGCTGTTCCATACTGCACCCCAGGTTCGGTTGATATCCTGCCCAGGTCATTTCCTGAGCTGGAGGAGGAAGAGAAGGAGACCCACTGGCTCAGAGAACCAGATCTGCTCAGAAAAGAGGCACCGCAGGCAGCCCAGTGCAGATGGCCTTTCTCTTTGCTGAGAAGTTGCTTGCAGAGAACTTCCCGGCCTGTGTGGTGTGTGGGGATGCCCCAGCCCATCCGCTCTTGGGGGCTGAACCTGTCTCGGTGCCATTCTCAGTCATTCTGGCCAGATGAGGCCACCGGGTCAGTTCCTAGGGAAGGACAGGTCTGGGAGATGCCTGAGCAGCCCTCCGTGGAAGACTCCCGCACTCAGCCCCTGCAGGAGGGCTCTCCAACCTCTATCAAGTACCAACCGTGAGCAGAGAACAGGGACTTATTTTTCCGTGGCTTTCTTGCCTTCATGCGCCATCTGGCTGACCTCCAACCCCCTCCCCAGGCTTCTTGAAGACCAAACTGCCCACAGGTGCAGAAAGCCTTGCCATTCCCAACTGCCATTTGGCTTCTTCCTACAAGTGTGACATGGGCCACAGTGAAGGTCAGGATGGGCTCTGGGCCAAGGGTCCTAAATATCCTGCTCGGCCTCAGCGTGACATCTGAGGTTTCTTTCCTCTGCTACTCCAGATCCCCTCCACTGAACCTGCTTTGCCCAACATAAACTGCTGCCCCTATGGCCTTTGGCACTAGAGAGGACTACTCAGGCTCCGACGCATCCCTACCCGACCCGCCCTACATGGCATGACTCAGTACACTCCCCAAGCGCATTCTGGTTGGCTTTCTGTCACTGGCAACCAAGAGAATCCTGATGGATAGGACGGGAGGAAATTCCCCGAAAATCAGACCTGCCCTTCATCCTGCCCTCCCCATTTCAGTAAGTGGTACCACCCGTTGGTCAAATCAGACACCCGCGAGGCTCTTACTGTCCCTCACCCTCACCACGGATCAGTCTCCGTGCCCAGTTGATTTTATTTCCTACCTCTTGAACTTCTCCCTTACTCGCCACCTTAGTTTGGGCCTCATCATCTCTTGCCTTTACAGTTTTCCTTAGTAGTTTCTCAATTGACTTCCATACCCACAGTGTCTTTCCTTCCAACCCCTGCTTCTCCCCCAGTCCACTCTCCAGTAGTAAGTAAAACCAGAGTGATTTTTCTGAAACCCAAATCTCATGCCCCGCCTCTGCTATCAGTAACATTCATTGTCTATGTGCTAAAATACAGACTTTGGCCTGGCATTCAAGGCCCTGCCCGGCCTGGGTGCCATTTATCCTACAGCCCCAGCAGAAGCACCCCCCTACCACCCTGCCGAGCCCCCGACCACATAGGATTCGAGAATGTGCTGAGCTCTCTCACCCTCATCCCTTGCTCATGCCGGCCCCTTTCTGGAACATCCTCCGTCCTCCTCTGTTTGGCTAACTGGTCACCTCCATGACCCCTGCCTTCACATGCCCCACATCTGTGTCACTTGCTCTCCTTGGGGCGCCTACCCAGACCCCTGTGCACACCCTATCCAGTCACATGTCCATGACCCTCTGTTTACTTGTGTGTCTCTGGGGCATCTGTCTCATCTGTCATCATGTGCCTGGCTCCCGGCACAGGGCCTGCCACATAGTAGGGGCTCATTAAGGAATCAGTAAATAAGTTAATAAAAAATGATCAGTGAGTCTGAGCTCAAGGCTCTTGACTCTCAGGTGAGGAAAGTGGAAGCTTTTCCCCCCGCCCCTCCTTCCCTCCAAAGGTGTGATTTGGACCGTTGAGGCTCCTCTCTGCACAAATTCGGCTCAGCAGAATCTCCAGGGACACTTTGAATTCCTGTAAATTACTTTCCTGCTATGACTTGTAAGCTGGGTTGCCAAGCAACGAGACAGGATCTGGTCCTTATCAAAGGGCCTTATCCGCACATTATGCACTCGGAAGGTGTCCTAGCGTGCAGGTCGGGGGCGGGCAGAACCCCACTCACTCAGCCCCTCTGCCCTGCTGGGCTCCGCAGTCGCAGTCTCATCCCTGGCCCTGAAAGGAGCTGGCCACGTTGGGGGCACCCGAGACAGTCTCTTTCTGAGCTTCTGTGCTGACTGGCTCACTATACTGGGGGTCAGGAGAGGAGAGAGGGCTCATGAGCTGTGACCTGGTGCAGACCCAGAGACCACGCACTTTGAAATCAGCAAGCTTGGGGTTTGCAGCCCAGAACTGGCGCCCAGCCATGTGCCCTTGACTGTGCTTCTCCTTGCTGGGTCTGGTTTGCTCATCTGGTCAGTGCAGGTAGTAAGACCACTCGCCAGGGCCGGGGGAGGATTAGATGAGATGATGTGAATCCCGCAGTGACACCTGGCACTGAGTAGCAGCACGCGAATGGCTGCTGTTGGTTGTTATCTAGGAGGCCTGCTGCCACCCTGAGTAGTGGAAACCACAGCCTCGTGTGGTCAGGCCTGGAGCAAGAGTCCCTACTTGTGCCTAGCACCGAGCCACCAGAGGGAAACGAAATTGAAGCCACCACTGTGGCCTTTTGGGAAAGTCCTGTTACCTACCCTACATGTCACAGCCTACATGGCAGACCGGCAGATGCATGCCTAGTCTGCAAGTTCCTGCGGCCGAGGAGCAGAGGGGGAGGTGGTGAGAGGTGGAGAGCTGCGAGACCAAGAGGGAAGCCCACTTCTGTGGGCTGGACCGGGGCCAAGACACAGAGTCCCGTGGTATTTGCGGATGGACTGGCCTTAAAAGCAAAGGAAATCCATGCATTGTGCAGGATCTGATCTTAACCTTTCAGAGCCCTGCAAATTAAATGCATCAGAGGAAGGTTTGAGTGTGGTGCAGAGTGGTGGCCCTTGGGCTTGTAGGGTCTCCGAATCATACATGGAGGGAGCTGCCTGCCTCACTCAGGTGGTGAGAATCCAGGGTGAGGTCATTTCATGCTGTCCTCAGCTTGGTCCCTCTGGCACCATCCCATCTCAGTGGCAGCTTCTGGCCACCTGCCTGCTTCACTGCTCCTTGCCAGGGTCAAGACCCAGGCAGGCTGTGCCTCTTCAAGGACACCTTACTGGATGCCTGAAGGCTGCATGGTGGTCCCTTACTGTGCTGCGATGCCTCCATTATAGCAGGAAACACACGTTCCAACTTCTTTCTTGTGACCGAGCACAGGAGCCAGGTCTGGTCCACGTTTGGTCTGCAGCCCAAGCACAGGGTGGGAAAGAGCTGGTGTCTATTACAAACAGGTGAGAGGTGGAATGAATGCAATCTCTCTTTCTGGTTTCTCCACCGCGAATGCATTTATTGTTTCTGCCTCTCCCTGCCCTCAGGTTTCACTCCATTTCTTTCTTCTATCTTGCACAGCTTTTTCATACCACTTGTGTCCTATTGGGATTAAAAGCTAAGAGAAGCCCTGAACAGCTAACCTGCCTCATGGGTGATGGAGCCAGAGCCCAGGATTCTCAGGGCAGAGCTGAAGCCAGGCTGAAGTTTCACAGGATGCTCTAGTCTGGCTCCCAGGCAAGCTTCCACCTTCTGCTTCCATCTCTCCCTCTATCTCTGGGGATGGCTGGCAGCTGACTGTGGTTCTGACCCATTGCTCCCATAATTACCTCCTAATTTTATTTTCACGAAGCCATATTCTCCCAGCCGTCCCCCGCCACGTGCTCCATTAGTTTCAAACCTGGAGCTGGTGTATTTAAAGGGCACTGCAGACCAGTTCATAGCCCTGCATATGAACTGGGACAAGGCTGCTCTGGAGACAGAGGGCAGGAACAGATGTTTATCGAACACCTACAAGGTGTCTTGCACTTGCCAATGGCAGGTGTGCTCTTTGCAATGACCTGCGGGGTTGGTACTGCATTTGTGATCCCTGCTTTAAAGACTGAGGAAGCTGAGAGGGGATGCAACTTGCCCAAGGCCACGCAGACCGTCCATGGCAGAACGTGGGCTCACACCAGGGCTCTCTGCTCCCGAGTCTGTGCTCCATGCCCTGCCCACAACTCCTCCCATGTCCCGTTCAGAAATGCCAGAGGTGACCCAGGATCACCTCTTGGGAAAGGTGCATGTGTAAACTCAGAAGAGGCCCTTTCTTGTCCAGGAAGCTCTGTCCCCTCTCTCTGTCTCCGCAGAGCCTGCAGCTGGGAGTCCGACTCCACAGTCTTGCTCTGGGCTGGCCCCAGGTCAGCTTTCCTGGTGAAATTTCCTGTCACTAAATGTAGAGGTGTGCACTCATTGCCAAGTTCATGGCAGGCCTAATTCAGTAAACATGCACTTATTTGTTTATTTGGACAGTAAGCAGGCTCACAACAGTCTTCTGATCTAAGGCCCAATAGAAAGCCCATTTTCTAGATGAGAAAACAAGCTCAAGGAGGCTGGCTAACTCGCCCAAGGTCACAAAGATGGTAAGTGGTGGAGCTCAAATTCAAAACTAAGTCTGTCTAACTCCAGCCCAATTCTGAAGCGCAGTATTTCCAAACATTCATTGGCCATCTGCTGACTGTGTGATAGGCACGGTGCTACTCAATTTTTATGAGCTCTCTCATTGAATCAGCAAGTGGCACTGGACTATCTGTTATTAAATCATATTTATAGAAGGGGAAACTGAGGCTCTGAGCATCTGGCCGATTTGCCCAGGGTTGCACAGCTAAAGAATGGTGGAATGGAGGTTTGAATCAGGCCCTTTTGGTTCCAGAGGTTAAACTCTAAGCATTTGCTGTCCTACCGCTGCAATAGGACAGGTCTATCAAATGCAGGGCACCAAGCCAGGCTCCTGGGAGGCAGCAATCAATGAGATGTGTTCCAGGGGAGGATGACAGGAAAGTCCTCAGTCACAGTGCAATGTGAGAAGGGGGGGCTGAGGAGTCTGTCCAGGGTGGGGGAGGTGGAGAAGGGGTGGCCATGGGTGCACGGGGGCCAAAAGTGGCTCCCAAGAGTAGGGGAAGCTTAATGTGGATCTTTAAGGACAAGCAGGATTAGGGTGGGCAAAGAAAAGGAAGAAGGGAATTCCAGGCAGGCGGAACAGCCTGTGCTAAGGCCCAGAAGCGAAATAGAGCATGATGTTCTCAGGGAAACGCAGGTCATACCATGTGGCACTGACCAACTTAAGAGGCAGGCCAAGGCCAGGTTGAGTAAAGTATGAGGTTACGAGCAGCGGTGCAATCTTATGGTCAATTAATCTATGACAAAGGAGGCAAGAATATACGATGGAGAAAAGACAGTCTCTTCAATAAGTGGTGCTCAGAAAACTGGACAGCTACATGTAAAAGAATGAAATTAGAACATTTCCTCACACCATATACAAAAATAAACTCAAAATGGATTAAAGGAGTTGTATGGTTTCAGGACCCTCCAAGTCCATCCACGTTGTTACAAATGGCAGAATTTCATTCTTTTTTTTTACACCCATTCATCTCTTGATGGACACCTAGGTTGCTTCCATGTTTGTCCTTATTTAAATACCTCATTCAGGTCAGTGCTGGAGGAAGGAGGAAGTGAAGAAGATATTCAGGTGAAATTCATATGCCGGCTCTTGGGTTCTCCAGTTTCTTCTCTTTCCCCCACTCACGGTGTTCTAACTTTTCACTCCCCCCTCCCAGACCCATCACATGCTTATGTCCACCTCACAGTCCTGAGCATCACAAAATCTTGGGGTGGGAAAGCACCTCTGCATTCCTCCTGGCTATTGCCTCCTCTTCCACATGTGACCAGAAATACTCTACTTGATTGCCTCCAATGACGGGCAACTCATTATATGAGATAAAGGACCTGTAACTCTGACAAGGCGGGCAGTGGTTGGACATGAGTTGCCCTGATCTCATTTGAGATGTGAGAAAACTAAGCAGGTGCCACCATTAGATTGCACAGGATTTCTGGGGGAGAAAAGGGCCTTCTTAGCTGTGTCTGGGTCAAAGATGAATGCATTGTATGCTGTAACAACTTCGCTCTCCAGTGTAATCACAATAGCATTTATTGAGCACTGACCGTATGCCTGGCACTGTGTATTAAGCTCATTTTAATTGCTGCTTCCACTTTTACCCACAGACGGCTGTCAAGTTTTTAGAGGCGACATTTGCTAGATGAAGGAGGAGTGAATTGGTTCTGTCTGGCTCCTGCTCTAGTGCCCCTTCTGGCCTCTGGTTCTGGCTTAGGCAGTGCCAGTGGACCTCAACTCCAGGGCAGCCTGTAGGTCTACGCAGGCCTATGGGATCTAGAAACTGCCTTACTTATGGTCCAGGGCCTCAGCCTTGCGTTCTCTGCCCTCTCTTCCCTCCCCCCCGACTCCCTGCACACACACAGGTAGGGGTACAGGAGGGAGCATTTCAGATGTGGTTCAGGGCCCGTCTGCGCTCTCAATATCCCGTTTCAGCTTCAGCATCTGAGATGGCAGGAAGCCTCTTCCCCTCCGGTCTCAGCTGACTTCTGTCCCCTGGTCCCATGCAGAGCAGGACAGAGCCCTGTTCCTGCAGAGGGTCCCGCAGAAGTGTGACGGGGCCCCCTTGGGCATCTCCCAAGCCTCCGCTCCCTGCGCAAGACCAAGATCTCTTCTGCAACCTCGGAGCCTCTGACCTGTGGGTGTCCTTGGTAGTGGGCGGTGCTTGGGCAGGCAGCAGAGAGAAGCCCTGCCCTGGCTCTGAGTGTGTGCAGCTGTGGTCAGACACGCTCACCTGATCCCAGGGTGCACATGTTCGCACAAGGTTCCTAATACTAAAATAACACCTCTACCTCCCACTTGTAAAATCTCAAGCGTGTCCATCCATCTCTCTTGCTTCTTTGACCCTCATAAAACCCTGTGAGAGAGGCCAGGTAGGTATTATTGCCTCCACCTTACAGATAGGTATTATTGTCCCCCTTTTACAGATTAAAAAATGAGGGTTGGAGAAGTGAAGTGATTGCTTCCCGAGAGTTGGAGTAAAAAAATCAAAGTCAGGTCCACCCAAGTCCTGGTTCTCTGCTTCTTTCATTCATTGTTTCCATGGGTTTGCTTCTATACCCACAGGGCTAGGTAACTTGTCTGGGGTCACATGGCTGAAAGGTGGCAGCAACAGAATTGAAACCGAGAGACCACGGATAGGTATCCGGTGCAGGACGTGTGGAACTGGATGACGACCCTTCTCAGCCCCTCGCTGGCTGGTCGCCTCCTCACCTGCAGGTCCCTGCTGGTCTGTGCTCCCACTGGTGATGTATGGGGAAGGGAGCGGGCTGGCAATTCCTTCCTTCTCTCGGCTTCCCTGGCTGCCAGAGAGGCAGGTGGCTTCCTCTCATTTCCAATTCAAAGGGCATTGAGCTTGCAGAAGGCAGATGAATGGGCTCTTCAGCCAGGCAAGATTTTGTTGCTAAAATACATGGTCTGATTATGAGTGATTGAGGGGATAGGAGAGACTGCAGTTGTCTCTGATTTGTTCTGGTTTGAAATAGTTCTAAACAAGTCACCAGGAGGCAGGAGCGGGGGCTGCAGAGTTCAGCGTTGCAGGCCTTTGGCAGTGATACATTTCCTGAGGACGCCAGGGCCGTTTCTGACAATCCCGGACAGGGTTTTCAAACAGTTTTTGAAATCAGATTCGGTACATTTATCTTGTCTCCTCTCCATGTGGCATGAAAGCCTCCCCATTTTCTCTCTCTCGCTTTCTTTTCTTTCTTCCTTTTATACATATATATTTTATTTTTATTATTTTTTTGTCCTCTCCAGCATCAGAAGTGAGCCGTAAATTAAGGGAAGGCGGCTTGGGGAACCGAAACCAGCCTGGTGTGGAATAATGATGTTATCAGTGGCCTGAGATTCGTCGTGACACTGCCTCCCATGTCTGTCTGACAAGGAGAATCTACTTGAGAGAATTCATCCTGTCAGGATTGAAGGCAGTAATTCAGGCCAGTGATTCATGACCCCTTTATGGGCCCATGAATACATTCATCTTCCAGATTGATCTCATTCCAAAATCCATGATCGTCCATTCCAGCAGGAGGTGGCAGAGGGAGTGTGATGTGTGGGAGACAAGCCTCTCTGCCAGCAGAGACGAAGGGGGACCCTGGCGGCTGCTCCGCGTGACAGGAAATGCGGCTCAGTGAAGATATTTCAATTAGATGGTTTGCGAGATGCCCGACTCAGCCCCGCAAGAAGGCTGGACAGCTCCTTCCTCACCAGGAGAGGATGACAGAGTAAGACACCTCCCGCCCACCCCACCCCCACGCCCATTTGTCACTTCTGCCTTGGTTTGAGTCATAGGGCTGCTGCAGTTGCAAGCGACTGTCCTGCTCCTGCCCTTTAAACCGGACTGAGCCAGACACCCACCATTCGTAAACTCTCCGGGGTCCAAATGCTTGTTCAGGGATGATGGCCCTGACTGACCCCAACAGAGGCAGGATGACCAGCCATGAGGAACACGCACAGACGCTGGAGCCAGGTCAGCTGGGTTCAAACCCTGGCTTTTTATTCTGGTGGCTGCCGCGTGAACGTGAGCATGTCACTTAAATTCTCCGTGTCTCAGTTTCCCCACAAAACTCAGCCATGGCCCGATTGTGTGGCTGAAAGGAGTGAATATATAGTAAACACTGAGTGCTGCCTGGTACACAGCTAGTGCTCAGTCAGTGTTGGCTAACCCCACACACTCTCCCGTGCTTTGCCCGCTGGCTTCCTAGAAGCTCTGCCCTTGACTCGGACGTCTGCTTCCAGTCCCATTGGTTTGGGAACTCCCTGGGCAACCCCCTTTGGCTTCTAGCATCTTCGTTTCCTCTATACATTTTGCCCTTGGTCACAGCTCCAGCTCTGATCCACCAGAATGCCACCTACTAAGCAGGCCCCAAACTGGAGGGGTGTTCAGACAGGATGAGAGCTTTGGGACCGCCGTCCAGTGTTTGCACAGCTGAGGCCCAGAGAAAGGAAGGCACTTGCCCAGGGGCGCTCACCAGTGACCCCTGGAGCTGGCGTCCCGGCTCCAAGTCTAATGCTCTCTCCACTGTCCCACGATGCTTTAGAAGGTGCTTTCTTAGTGATGCCACTTCTCTTTTCCTTGACTGTGCCTCAGGCAGGAGTCCTGGCTCAGAGACACCGCTCTGGAACACGCCTGAGTCCCTCAGGTGACACCCAGTCTGGCACGGGTCTCAAAGGTAGGGTCCCTCAGTTCTCGATCCAAGAGGCAGCTGCAAACTGTGACAAGATCTCCACATGGCAGCCATGGCCTCACAACCGGTGTAGTGGGTGGGCTGGGTGGGTGTGCCACAGGGCGTCAGCATTTGCAGAGAAATGTGCTTTTTTTTTTTTTTAAACCAATGGACAGATGAGCTTCCCTGTATGGGGGTGGGGGATTCCAAGTTGTTTGAATTACTGTCTTTTTACTGCGTACAAGGGAATAAACCAATCCTTCGCACGTGCTTCCTTTCTCTGTCTTCAAAGTCATGTTCTTAAAACCCTGGAGCTTCAGAAACAACTTTTTTGGGTCCCTGCATCTTTATGTTGAAAGGAATGTCAGCTAGCCTGGTATGTACATCACTGGCAGCCCTGTTATCCAGGCAGGTGTGGAATGAGTTGGATGAAGCCCACCACCCTGACACTCCCCTGCCCCATTTTCCCCACACAGGCCTTCCTTAAGGCTACAAGAGAGCACTGCCTGTCAACTGCTTGGTCTACACCCATGGTGCACACTTGCATAATGTAGGGGGGTGATGGATCAGTTGTAAAGAGCCTGGCTCTTTGGAGTCAGAGCCTTGAGTTCAAATCCAGCCATTTGTTAGAAGTGTGATCTTGGCAAAATTATCCTTTGTCTCTAAGTCTCAGCTTCCCTTCGGTAAAGTGGGGTAAAATACTTATCCTGCGGAGTTTTTAGGAAGATCAAATGAGCTAACACAGGTGGTAGTTCCTTCTCCTCTCCCCTTCCTCCTACATTCTAGAACCTGAGCACTCTGGCCCACCACAGGTTACACCCCAGAGAGTTAGTTCTGGAGATGGGCAGGGAATCAGCCCTGAGGGGCCTGCAGGGGAGAGACGCGGGGGTCCCTTCCTTCCATCATCTTGGGGTCTCTACCACAGATCTTCCAGGCCAAGTGCTCAGTGCAAATACAACGCCCCCTTGCTCAGTAGATCGCAACCTTACCCTCGGGGCGGGGAGGGCTCATCTTTTGAAATGTTCAGGATGGAGCCTGGGGAAGGTGGGCTGCATGCAGGGTCCTCTGCTTCTCTGGCCAGCAACACTTGCCGTGAGTTATTTTCACAGATTCCCCTACTGATGACACAAGGCATGGCCCTCGCAGACACAGCTCCCTGACCTGAGGGCTGTCCTCCTGGGCTCTGCTTCAGAGCAGACTCACAACTAGGTTGCACCACTGCGTCCCCTTTGTCTGCACCCCTCCTACACTCCATCGCCTACCCCCACCTCCATCCTTCACCCTTCCAATCCCCAGCCTCAGCATCTACCACAACCAATGAATACCTGTCATTCAGAACTCTTGGAAGAAGCCAGGCCAGGGGAGCCGCTTGGCAGGATTTTGGTGGCCTTGAAGTAGACTCTCGCACGTGGACTGGGGGGCTTGTCTGAAGGAGGAGTGGCCTAGTTACATTGATCTGATGCTCCATCGCATCCAGTTGTGCACACAGCACTTAAAACCACATGGCCGGGCTTCCCTGGTGGCGCAGTGCTTGAGAGTCCGCCTGCCGATGCGGGAGACGCGGGTTCGTGCCCCGTCTCGGGAGGATCCCACGTGCCGCGGAGCGGCTGGGCCCGTGAGCCGTGGCCGCTGGGCCTGCGCGTCCGGAGCCTGTGCTCCGCAAATGGGAGAGGCCACAACAGTGAGAGG
>NW_006772699.1:3305179-3323579 GCF_000442215.2 Lipotes vexillifer | reverse complement strand
ACAAAAAAAAAAAAAAAAAAAACAAAAAAAAAAAAAAACCCACATGGCCAAGTGGTACCTGCTACACTCTTCATGAGAAACCCAGTGGGAACAACGGCTAATGTTTACCACACGTGGACCTTGTGGTACTGCCTTTCACAACTCATTGAGGAGACTTGACAATTGTTATTTATATTTATAGAGAAGGAAACTGTAGTTAGAGTCTGTAACACCCAGCCCCATAGTGGAAAAGGCCATCCATCCTTGAACCCTGGCTTTCTGACCACAAAGTACTGTGCTCTTAGCCATGTAGATACACCCATCTCTTGGAGGGGGAAGAGACAAATGCCATCTCTTTCTGAAACCCAAGGCAACGCTGATCCAGGATGCTCCCCAAGGTGTCCAGCACCCTGTGGCTGGCTCTGTGCGTCCTATATAATCCCAATGGATGTGATTTATTAGGAAGGAGGAAGCACCAACAAAAAATAAGGAAAGACAGGAACATTTGTGGAGCTCCTACCATGTGCTTTATACCATGTTGAGGACTCAGAAATCCTGGCCTTGCCCATTTCTAGTTGTGTCATGTAGGAGAAGCTGCCCTTTGGGAGCCCTGGGCCTGTCATCTGTAAACTGAGAAGCCCCCCTCAAACAATATCAAATGACTCCTCATTGAGCAAGAATTCTATCTTGACTCAATATCTTAAGGGTAACCTTGTATTCCATTACACAACAGAGGTCCGGAAAGGCTAATTGACTTTTCCAAGCTTCTATCCCTCTTGAAGCTCGAGCCCACTCTCCCTTTTCTACAGTAATGGCTGAGAAGGGAGGGCCCTCGACACATGTTCCCAAACTCCAGCCCTCTGTGAGGCCCCCCCGTGAGGTGACAACCCCTTCATCTCCCTCTACTTGGGAAGAGTGACTGAGAGAGCACTGGGGACAGGGACCCCCAGCGAGGGATGATATCTGTTTAATGAGGGACCGTGGGAGGGTGGAAAACATATCCGATTTATCTTTGTTCCCTAAATACCTCTTAAATTCTCCCTCGAATACTTCTAATTCAGCAGAATGTGAACAATTATAGCGGGAAGCTATTCATAGGTGGAAGGGGGCTGATGGAATTATTTATCCAAGTGACATTTTAATGGTAGTGAAGAATGAGTTTGTTGTCACCGAGATGGAAGGTGGTGGCACCAGGCCTCCACACACCCCTCCAGAGTAAATTAACAACGTTCCCCTCTTCACGATAACTCCATTAGGTGCTGGGGACGCAGGGAGAAAATGGCAGCTTCTTTGCAGTACACACTTCTGGGAGTTGGTGTGATGTGAGGGGTTCTGCTTCGCGCTGGGAGGTGGGAGGGTCTCCAGGACACGTGGGGTCGGTAGGCAGAAGCCAGATGGATTCAGAAGAGACTCCTTCTGCTTTCAGGGGGCCCTCCTCCCCACCTGATCGTGGACCAGGCCACTTGCCCACACTATCCTTGTGTCCCGCTCTCTCCTAGAAGAAGAGATATCTGCCTAATCAATCCCAACCATGCAGAAGTGTATACAGCAAAGATTAAGCCACTTGAAGTAAATGAACCAATTTCCTTAACCTCCCTGACTCCTGGGTCCCCTCCTCTGAGGCATCCAGTGTGTGCAGATTCTCCTGAATTGGTCCTGAGATAATCTACACACACACAAGCATGTTTGTAGTCTGTGCTGGCTTCAATTTTCTCCTTTAGTTACTGCTGGGCTGTTTTACCTCCCTAACTAGAAGGAAAGCAAGCAGACGGCAAATTATGTTTTGTCTGGCATTCACCGGCACCCCATAGCATGGCACTGTTTTGGGTTTCTACCATTTATTTAGTCAGCGCCCGAGACACACCAGGCACCATGCTTAGCACTTGGCAGAGGTATTAGTTCCGACCTTCCAACCGGCCACGGAGGGTTGAGTTTCTATCCCCATTTTGTAGATAAGGAAAAAACCTAGATTTGGAGTGGCTAACTCAAGCCCTCCAAGTCATGACATGCAGTTTTGGGGTGTAGCCCTGGGCCTGCATCTACTCCTTCAATATTTCATATATTCTTACATGTGCCCGCCACTGCGTCAAAGACAATTAAGAAACGGTCTCTGATCTCCAGGCAGGCACAGTCTACATGTGGGTGGGACAGGGAGGACAATAGATAAGTCAACATGCTATTAATGGTGTAATAATGGTCACCTTCATAGAATGTGCTTAGTGTTTGGAAAGAGGAGGGCTGATGTTTAAATATAAGCCCTGTCACTTTCTACGTCACACATGACCTTGGATAAGTCACTTGGGTTTTTTTCAGGGCTTAGTTTGCTTAAGTGTAAAATGGGTATAATAATACCCATCTCATTGGACTGTTACAAGCAATGGGGATAATATTTATTAAGAATTGAAGGGACTAGAATTTTTCCAAAAAAGATACCCAAATGGCCAATAAGCACATGAAAAGATGCTCAACATCACTAATCATCAGGGGAATGCAAAGCAAAACCACAATGAGATGCTACCTCACACCCATTAAGACAATTATTGTCAAACAACATAAAATAACTAGTGTTGGTTAGGATGTGGTAAAATTGGAACCCTCGTGCACCACTGGTGGGAATGTAAAATGGTGCAGCTGCTATGGAAAACAGTATGGCGGTTCCTCACAACATTAAAAACAGAATTATCATATAATCCAGCAATTCCACTTCTGGGCATATACGCAAAAGAATTGAAAGTAGGGACTCAAACAGATATTTGTATATCCGTGTTCATAGCAGCATATTCACAATGGCCGATATCCAAAAGGCGGAGGCAACCCAAGTGTCCATTCAGGGATGAATGGATAAACAAAATGTGGTATATACATACAATGGAATATTAATCAAAAAAGAAGGAAATTCTGACCCATGCTATACCCTGGATGAACCTTGAAGACATTATGCTGAGTGAATGAGCCACTCACAAGAAGACAAATACTGTGTGATTCCACTTACATGAGGTCCTTAGAGTAGTGCAACTTTCAGTGACAGAGAATAGAATGGGTTTCCCGGGGCTGGAGGGAGGGGGGATGGGGAGTTAGTGTTTAATGGGTTTCAGTTTCAGTTTTGCAAGATGAAAACCTTCTGGAGATGGTTGGTGGTGATGGCTGTACAATGTGAATGTATTCAGTGGTACTGAGCCGTACCCTTAGAAATGGTTAAGATGGTAAATTTCCTGTGATGTGTATTTTACCACCATTGAAAAAAAAGAATTGAGAGATCTCAACAACTGCTACTTTCTCTCTCCTCTTTTCTTTCCCTTCTTTTTCTTTTTTTTTTTTAAAGATTTTATTTATTTATTTTCTTTATTTCTTTGGCTGCGTTGTGGCGTAGGGGTTTCTCTCTAGTTGTGGTGTGAGGGTTTTCTCTCCCTAGTTGTGGCGTGCAGGCTCCAGGGCACGTGGGCTCTGTAGTTGTGGCTCACAGGCTTAGCTGTGCTGCAGCAGGTGGGACCTTAGTTCCCCGACCAGGGATCACCCGTGTCCCCTGCATTGGAAGGTGGATTCTTTACCACTGGACCACCAGGGAAGCCCCTCCCTTCTTCTCAAACAAACTAAACAAAGCGTCCACCACAGTCCCGGTTCTGGGAACACAGCTCCTGCCTCCCTGTGGCTCAGACTTTAATGAGAAGGACATATAGGCAGGTGATGATCACTCCCTGTGATATGTGCTATGCTGGAGTTCAGCCTAGGGCGTGGGGGAAGCACAAAGCGTGCCTGATGTGTGTGTGTGTGTGTGTGTGTGTGGTGTGTGTGTGCACGCACACACCTCGGGTTGCTTTGGGAAGGTGGAGGGGGGCAGAGAATGCTACCTAAAGGGGGTGACAGCTCAGCACATGCTCCATGAATGTGGTGGTCAGCCTGACAGAACTGAGAAAAGTTCCTCTGTATCCGTGTTGTCTTCTCCAGGCCCACTCCATACAAACCGCTCAGGCTAATCCAGCCTCCCTTTCCCCATCCAGCAGCATAAGGGAGAGGGCTTAGAGGACACAGAAGAGGGAGGGACCACAGATGGAAGGAGCCTGCATGGAGCAGAGGCATAGATGCACTGCCCCCTCCACTCTGAGCTGCACTGGTGAGAAGTAAACTGTTACCATCTTCAGCCACTGAAACTCTGGGGCTGTTTGTTACAGCATATGTACTGTTAAAATAATAGGACTAATACAGTCCGGCAGGGGACCCTATCATTTAAAATACAGATAGCCTTAAGAGTGGTCATGATAATAGTAAATCCTGCCCCGTCAGGCTGGTGATGAGCTGGGGGTGGAGGCAGTTTGGAGTGAAACTGGAACCTCTCCCATCCCTCCCATCACCCTCGAACCCAGTGTCCCCCAACACTGACCATCACCAAACCATAAACCAGAGCCCAGGCACTAAGCCTCGGCAGTTAGATGAGAACATTTCAGCTGCAGTCAGCCATCCCGTCACTGGGGATCTCATTTCTGACTCAGACTTGCTTGCCCACACTCCTTTTGCTTTGCCTCCTAGCACTTAAGTTCAATTTGCAGGATGTGGCTCCCTGGTCCCCAAGCCTTCCCTTCAGGAGCTGCATCTGGCAACTATCACAGTGGTTGATAAGTGCCAGGAGGGGAGTGACTTAGGCCAAAGCCGGGATCAGGGTGCTCTGGGACAGCAGCTCCCCTGGTCTCTCCCAGGCCGGCCAAGGGAAGTGTGAAGGTTTCCAGCTGCCTCTTATCCACACTCAAGGTCGTCACTACTTGCTCCAAGTTGCCAGACTTGCATCGCATAATATGAATACCAGCACTCACCAATTACAGAGTGTGTACTGGATGCCAGTACCCATCCCCGACCCCATGTTGCAGAGGAGGAAAGAGACGCTCAGAGAGGTAAGGCCAGCCACTTGAAGCCATGCATCTAGAGAGTAGCAGAGCTGAGATTTGAACCCTCGACTGTCTGACTGCAGAGGCTTCTGCTCTGGGCCAGGCCTCACGACTTATGTTGAAGGTCAATGGGCTCCCAGGCCATCCTCAGCCCACAAAAAAGACTAATTTAAGTACAGTCATCAAGTACCTGCATATACTCCTCTCATTCTGGTCTGTGCTCCCACATCATCTCTTCCGAGGGGCCTTCCCTGGACCCCTGTCTAAAATGAAGAGCTCCCATCATCCCCAGTGTAGGGTATGCACAGAGTAGGTACCCGGTAAATATGTAAGTTTATTAATTTGAGACTCTGAATACCTAATTAAATTAGGTAATAACAAATACCACTTATTTGGTACCTTTTAGGTGTTAGGAACTGCACTAATGCTGACGTGAAAGTATCATCTAATTTTAATTGAAGAGGTAGACACCATTATTATACCCATTTTATCAGATGGGAAAACTGAGGGTCAGAGAGGAGAAACAATGTACTCGAGGCCATCAGCAAGAAGCAGAGGAGGTAAAAGAGCCCTGGTCTAACTCCCAGGCCTGGATGCTGAGCCTCTGCTCTATACATCCCTTCTCTCCTTGGGCTGACCTTGGTCCTCGACCTGTGGCCATTTGTAGTCAGACTGAGTCACAGGAAACAGTCTAGATATGGGCATGGAACAGGGAGTGGTTTGCTCTGCAAAGCTACTGGGCTCCCTTGGCGACCTCTTGCATTTCCTTCCCTAGGGGAGCTGTGCCAGGAGCCTCATTCAGGGAGCTGAGGGTTTAGGAAGGAAGGCAGGTGTGTGTGTGTGTGTGTGTGTGTGTGTGTGTGTGTGTGTGTCCCTCGGTCCTGGTCTGAGGCTGTCCTCCTATTGACACCATCTAGTAAAACAATAGAGGGCATTGCCGTAGGCGTGAGTGAGTGACAAGCACCATCACAATCCGATACTTGCTTTTTAAAATCTTGCAAGAAACGAATCATACATAGAATCCAGCAGGGAAATAGGAAGTCCCCTTGAGGACAATGCTGGGTGGCCCCAGGAGTGGGTTTATTAAATGTGTCGGATGGAAATAAGAGCACTGGGCCTGCAGCCAGGCAGCTGGCTTCAAGCCTCAGTGGATCTGCCACTCACTGGCTGTGTGGCCTCGGGTGAGTGACTGCACCTCTCTGTGCCTCAGTCCCTCATCTGAGAAATGGAGACAACAGTGGCTGTTGAAACAGAGGATCATGAATTCTATGAGACACCCGGATGAGGGCTCAGTACATGGCTGGTTTCTTAGGTCCCTCCCTGACTTTCAGCTCCAGGGCATTGAATTTTTTATATTATGAACTTGAAAGGTTTAATTCTCCAGTGGGTCTGACCCTTGATGCCCAAGGGCAGATCTATGAGTAAAGCAACAGGTTCTCAGGGGACCCATGAGAGCCCATTTCAAGTCTGGACTGCTTGGAACAGGCTGGCTTTGTCTCTCTCCCTCTCTCTCTGTCATTTGTCCATTCATTCGTTCACTAATTCATTCATTCATTCATTCATGGCCTCTACTATGTGCTGAACTTGGTGATGTCCAGAACAGGACCTACCTAAAGTAGATTCCCCCTGTGCTAGGCTGAATAATGGCCCCCTAAGGATGTCCATGCCCTAATCCCTGGAACCTGTTACGTCGTCAAGAGACCTTGCAGTGTGATTAAATTAAGGATCCTGAGATGCGGAGAGTTCCTGGAATCATCCAGGTGGGCTCAGTGTAATCAGAATGGTCCTTATCAGAGGCAAGAGGATGAGAGTCAGAGAAAGGCAATGTGATGACAGAGGCAGAGGTTGGAGTGATGCACTTTGAAGACAGAGGAAGAAGCCATGAGATGAGGAATGCAGGCAGCACCTAGAAGCTGGAAAAGGCGAGGAAATGCCCTCTCCCCCGGAGACTCCGGAAGGAACACAGCCCTGCAACACCTTGACTTTAGCCCCTTAAGACTCATTTCTGATTTCTGACCTCTAAAACTGTAAAATAATAAATGTGTGTTGTTTTAAGCTACTAAAGTTGTGACAATTTGTTACAGCAGTGATAGGAAACTAACACCCACTGCCCCATCCCACATTATTCTGTATCATGCAACTTTTTGGTTTCCTTCTGAGCATCCACTTGTAATTACAGACTTGTCGTTCATCTGTCTTCCCCACTGGATTGTGAGCTCCCTGAAGGCCAAGATCCTGTCTGTTCTCGTCCCCATCGTGTGCTGAGCGTAGTGGCAGGCACACAGACACTGCTCCATGAATAGCTGTTGGATAACTGTTCTGCCCCTGTCCTCAAGGACCACGTACAGAGCACTGTACAACCTACTCTCAAGGGGAGTGCTGACCCATGGGTTGGGGAGACCAGAAATGTACTGACAAAAATAACAGCAATGCCTACTCGAAATTGAATGTCTACTAGGCCAGGTACTGGGCTAAGCACTTTAGAGGCATGGCTTCATTTACTCCTGCCAGCAGCCCTATAGAAGATGAGGGACTGAGGCCCAGACTAAGAGAGATGAGGTTACTTCCCCTGTTCACACACATGGGTAATAAATTTAAGTTCAACTGTCTGGCTGCAAAGTTCATGCAATTTCTATGGCAACAA
This sequence comes from Lipotes vexillifer, assembly GCF_000442215.2. NCBI lineage: Eukaryota > Metazoa > Chordata > Mammalia > Artiodactyla > Lipotidae > Lipotes > Lipotes vexillifer. The sequence continues at coordinate 3,316,079 of NW_006772699.1, read as the reverse complement.
ACTGCTGCCCTGTGATTTCTAAGGCCCATTAGGGCTGTTACATTCTCATCTATTCTCCTTCCCACCACCGTCATCATGATCATCAGTTATAGCAGCAGCAGAAGCAGCATCTTAATCTCAACACCTTACTACAGCACCTAATATACGCAAAGTGCTGTGAAGGTTATAAAGAAGTAACTATTATTATTGTTATTATTATTATTGCAATTGTTTATTAAACACCCACTGTGTACCAGGAACCATGCCAAACACACACATGATCCCATTTAATTCACATGACCACGCCATGGGATAGGAATTAATACTTCCCCCTTTTTTTTTTTTTTTTTTTTTTGCGGTATGCGGGGCTCTCACTGTTGTGGCCTCTCCAGTTGCGGAGCACGGGCTCTGGACGTGCAGGCTCAGCTGCTGTTTGCTCACCACATATGCAAAGTAGCTGGTGTCTATTAGTATTGCAAATCTCAGCCATTTCACAGCTAATTATTATTGCTAAACGGAAGTATTATTAAGTGTTTTTGTTGTGAGGATTAAATGAGATAATGTTCTGTAAACCCTCTGACACATAGTAGGTGCTCGGTAAATATTAGCTTTCCTGTTTTCCCTTCCCATTTCGTGGAGTTAAATCCCTCCTACCCACAGATTCTGAGAACTGTCATTTCCATCGTGTAAGCAACTTCTCAGGGGCTGTGAAGACTTGATCTGACTGGCCTGCTGGCTCTGCTGTCAAGTACATTTGATCAGTTCATGAAGTGGTCCTCAAAAATTGCTTTGTGCTTTGATAAATTTGGGAATAGCAGGCTTGGGAGGCAGATTGCTCCCTTGTAATTCAAGGAAACATGTAATCCTTCAACATCGAGCCTGCAGTAAACTTCACATTCATTGTCCCTGGCTCTTCCTCTATATTTAGGACCAGGAGTGTAGACTTTGAGAATCCCCAAGGAGGACTGGAAGGTGAAAGGTGTTATGGGGCTAAGAGGCCTATCCTTGGATTTTCTTGTCTTCCTTCCTGGCTTTCCCCTTCTCAGTCAGCTGGAAAGCTAGTCCCCAACTCTTTGGGAACAAGGGACTCCAAAAATCTGCCCCAGACCAATAATCTGGAGTTGATGACCTATGTGTCCCGTGGCAATCTGTTTTTGGGTGGCCATTGCTGCTAACCCTTTAACAGCCTGGAAAGATGCTAACACAGAGAGAAGGGGTAGATGCAATATTATATTGCTAGCACTTGCTACTATTTACTGAGCAACTGCTAAGTGTTAGGCTGTGCTGAGTACTTATATTTTCTCTGTTCTTCAATGGCAACCCTGAGAGAAAAACCTTATCCCTCATTTTACCAATTAGCGAGAGGATCCGGGATAAGTACCTGCTTATGACTTCCCAACATGTAAGGGGTGGAGCCACCTGCCACCCAGGGCAAAGCACCTTAGTCAAGATGAACTAAAAATTGTTATTCAAACCATCTACATATCACCTGTCATCTGTTCTATATTGTTGGGGCTTAAGGCAGATGTGTATCTTTCTCATTCCATAGGTGGGTTTAATCATCATACAAGGATCCTTAAATCATTTTCATAAATGAGGTAGCTAAGGCCTCATCTCACCTCATAATCTCTTCTGCAATGTTCATATCACTTCTTGAGAGCTCAGCTTGCACACCCAGAAAGTCACTGAGATGAATGAGCTCAAGGAGCCTTGGCACACAGGTGGTTACTTTCCCACCTATGCCAAAGGCAGCCATCGTAAATGATTCACAGATCTCTTTTCCACTGAACCCAGATGTGGCCCCAGAATCCTTCTGAAAGAGCTCTTCAGGAAATCACGACCAATGAATTACAAGTTGGCACAGGGAAGTGAATCCTATTTGTCATTGCAGATTGAGAAGATTGCTAAGGGCCCTTCATACTCTGATACTCTAGGAGGCCTTGTGGTGTGGGAAGTGTAGCAGTAAGCTCGGGATCTGAAGCCCTGAATCCAGCCCAACATGGCACTTGCTAGCTCTGTGACCTGGGACAAGTTAGTTGCTGTCTCCAGGCCTCAGTTTCTTCACCTGTATCATTAGCTCTGTGGTCTCATGTAGTTCCAATAATCCGTGATTCATGACACATCACCTGATAAGGATTGGATATGAAGTAAGCCCACAAAATTTTGCATCCCAGGCCAAGAAGACATCATCTAGGAGTGATGATGCCTATCTTTAAGCTTATTAAGAAGGAGTCTGTGTTAGGCATTTTAATGACAACGTAAAATGCTGTTTGAGATGAGCCTGCAGTGAATCACAACCGAATCACATATACTCAGGATCAAAAGTGCCTCAAAAGTTATTTGTGTCATCTGACATTGAGACCCCTCTATACAAGACATTGCCAAGTCTCTGCTTGTTTGCCTCCCATGACAGGGAGATTCCCAAGACTTCCCACGGCAGCCCAACACTTTTTTGGACACTTCTGAGTATGTGAAAGCTTTTTCTTATATCCTGGCATTACTTCACCTCATTGGGCATTGTAACTCTTGGGCTCATACAGGGCCATCTAATCCTTTTGTCTCTTAATAGATCATCAGGTATCTGCAGTTACTTTTCATGTCTTATGCCTCTATACCCTTGCTCAACCCCTGCCATGAGACCACCTTGTCTTCACATTAAAACATCTTCAAGCCCTGCCACTATTCCTTACGTGATGTGGTTCTGAGTATCCATGCCCTGGATATGCCTGGAGTTGTCTATGTCAGCATCCAACTTGAATGGAGTCATGTAGGCATGGTCTGCTCAAGGCAATGTGAAATGGGAGCTGGTGAGGTAGCTGGTGAGGGGTCCTAGGGTCAAATGACTTGGATTCGGACCTCAGCTCTGTGTGACCTTGCATGAGGGACTTTTCAGAACCTCAAATGCTTTGTCTGGCAATGAGAGTGAAAACAGTACTTGCCTCATGGGGTTATTACAAAGATTAAGTTGGCTGATGCATGCAAAATACACGCAGGAAATGCTCAAGTAATGTTAGTTATTACCACTCTGTCTTCCTAGAGATGGTATTTCTGTTAGTATAGACTAAAGAGATAATCATCCAGTAGTGTTTCTAAGAAGGTGCAGATCCCTGGGAGCAGTTCTGTCACTTTTGGAGTGGGACATGGACCAGTGTGTTGTGGTGGAGGGGTTTAGAGGGGGTCAGCACACCTAAGCAATTAATGGCCAAGGGACCAATAGCCAACTCTCCTTAGAGGCTCAGAAAATAAAGTTTAGAGCAGAGAAGGCTAAACCCTGGCCTGACAGAAAGCACCAGGGATATTTATGAACTTGTAAGAAACTCATTATTTTATTTTTTTTCTTTCCCATTTAGGGCTGTTCATCCCACAGTGTTTAAGAGCTGATTCAGGGCAAAGTATGTGAGCTGTTAATGAGCTTTTGGGATGCCTTTCCCCGCTCTGGCAGGGGATCAGAGGAGAAGCACACAGGGCTGTCAGAGGAAGGTGGAGAAAGCTGGCTTTGATTCCTTGTGAGCCACTCTTAAGTCCTGGCCCAGGAGGTCTTCCCACCTCCAAGCTAAGAGCCAAATCCAGCTCTGAGCAGGGGATGAGGCGCCTTGGATTTCCAAGAAATCTCTCGAGCTGTTTGAAGAACCTCTAACTTCACTTTGAAATGCTAGAGGATCCAGCAGAGCTCAGCGGGGACCAGAGCCCTAGGGGAGGTTTATTATACCCAGGAGATGCCATTAACTCAGGCTTTCCCCGCTGGGCCAGGAAGATGGCATCACAGTGAAGAGATGTGCTCGCTAAAAATGCCCAAGGGTACTTCATGACACTGGCAACTGGTGGGGTCAGGGCCAGCTTCTGCTTAACCCTGAGGGGAAATAGGCAGGGTCATCTTTCTGGCCTGCCTAAGGCTGTCTTTGGTGAATTTTTCATCGTTGATTCTCCAAAAGTGGTACATCAACCACCTTCATCGTAACTAGGTGCAGTTGCTTTTGAAAATGCAGATTCCTGGGGCTTCTGCAGTCCTGCTAAATCAGACTCTTGGGGGCAAGGCCTAGCATATTATATACTTAACCAGCTTAATAGGTATTTTTTTCATCTTTATTGGAGTATAATTGCTTTACAATGTTGTGTTAGTTCCTGCTGTATAACAAAGTGAATCAGCTATATGTATACATATATCTCCATATCCCCTCCCTCTTGCGTCTCCCTCCCACCCTCCCTATCCCACCTCTCTAGGTCATCAAAAAGCATTGAGCTGATCTCCATGTGCTATGCGGCTGCTTCCCACTAGCTATCTATTTTACATTTGGTAGTGTATATATGTCCATGCCGCTCTCTCACTTTGTCCCAGCTTCCCCTTCTCCCGCCCCGTGTCCTCAAGTCCATTCTCTACATCTGCATCTTTACTCCTGCCCTGCCACTAGGTTCATCAGTACCATTTTTTTTTTTTTAGATTCCATATATATGCGTTAGCATACGGTATTTGTTTTTCTCTTTCTGACTTACTTCACTCTGTATGACAGACTCTAGGCCCAACTACCTCATTACAAACAACTCAATTTTGTTCCTTTTTATGGCTGAGTAATATTCCATTGTATATATGTGCCACATCTTCTTTATCCATTCATCTGTTGATGGACATTTAGGTTGCTTCCATGTCCTGGCTATTGTAAATAGTGCTGAAATGAACGTTGTGGTACATGACTCTTTTTGAATTATGGTTTTCTCAGGGCATATGCCCAGTAGAGGGATTGCTGGGTCATATGGTAGTTCTATTTTTAGTTTTTTAAGGAACCTTCATACTGTTCTCCATAGTGGCTGTATCAATTTACATTCCCCCCAACAGTGCAGCAGGGTTTTAATAGGTATTTTTCATGCTCCTTAGGGTTTGAGAGCCATTGCATCTAGATGCAGGACTAGTTCTTATGTACTTAATACATTCTGAGGCTCTTGTGGTTTTCAGAGCAGATAGGTTGTACATAGAGAGGTGGTGAATATGGATGAAAGAGAAGATAGTTTGGAGAGATTCATACCTGGGTTCTAGTCCCAGTTTATTGTATGCTGCTGAGTTTTGGGGTGGCTTGTTACACAGCATTATAGTGACAATTACTGACAGATAGACTTAAGCCATTTTCAAATTAGCTCACTAGGCTTCACTCATGGCCATCTTTCTGCTCCTCAGACATACCAAGCTCATTCCCACCTCAGTGTTTTTGCTCTTTCTGGTCCTTCTGCCTAGAATCTCATTCTCCCAGTCTATTCATGACTATCCTTCTCTCAATGTTCGTTTTTTAGCTCAAACATCCTTCCTCGTAGAGATTCTCTTTGCCCAGTCTATCTAAGCAGACCTCTCCCCTCCCCAGCTGTCTTTAATTTCTCCATGGCATTTACCATTTTTTGAAATTTGTTTGTTTATTGTCCATCTCTTTCTGCTTTAAGATACCTTATTGGTTATGGTCATTTCTGGGTTCTCATTGCCTGGAACATAGCCTGGCATTAGTAGGCATTCGACAAATATTTGGTGACTGAGTGAATGCACCACATTTCCCAGCACCACATTTTGGGGAACCACTGAGTGATTCTTCCAATGCCCTCTTATCTGTGGCACTCAGAGATGCCTGTCTAGCTTCTCCACCATTCTCAGTCCTCTCCTTAGCACTCACCTCTGTCTTCGAGATCCCTCTAGCTTTCATTCCTCCCTTCTCACTCTGTTGGCTCCATGAAGGTGGGGACGTTTTCTCCCCCACTGGGCCCCAGTGTAGAGCACTGCTGCCTAGCACACAGTGTCACTCAAGACATACTTGTTGACTGAACGAATAAACAACACAATATGCACTTTGTCCTAACATTTCCACACCTAGCGATCTATCCTTAGGAGGTAATCACACCTGCACCAAGTCATTCACTGAAACATTTTTTAGGATAGCATAAAGTTGTAAATAATGTAAAGTCTATCGGGGGGCTGACAATAAGTTGTGATGTGGAAGAACATGGAATTTGCAACCAATATAAATGAAGCTCTTGACATATGTGCATGTAGGTGACTTTTAACTTTTTCTTTCTTTCTTTCTTTCTTTTTTTCCGTTATAAGTAACACTGCATTGAACATCCTTGCCCTCAAAAACATATGCTCATCTCCCCTGTGTCCTTGGGATAGACACCTAGAATTTGAATTATTGGGTTATTTGATATGAATTCTCTTTAAAAGCATCCTACTTTTTTCAAATACACCATGCCATCTCCAAAAATTAATCAACAAAGTTACTTAGAGCACCTGAGAGAATACTGTTTCTTGGATTCTTTAACTCTTTTTAATCAAATGAAAACAGTATTGACCCAGAGTCAGAATTAACAAGCGAGACATTCCATATTAAAAGATTCAGTTAGAATGAAGACAAAGGCATCATATGAGCTCTGACATTCACACGCAACAGACACACAAATGGATTTCTCACTCGTTCCAGCTTTTGACTCAATGTATCCAGGCAACAGAAGTCTGGATTTAATAACAGATGTTCGCTGCATAGCAATCACCATATAATGCCAGGGTAGACTAAAACAGCATTTTATCAACCAATAAATGTGCTGTTTGCTTTATTTTACCATGTTGTTCTTCAGTTCCCTTCAAAACCGAGAGGACAGATTGAGTCACTCGGCATCTGCTGGGAGCAATATGCTTGGCTTCATTTAAAATGAAAAATCAGGTCTGTGTTTACATTTTTCACCAAAGCATGGGATCTGATGTGCTAACACTCCCAACTGGGCTAGCCACGGGGGTTTTCAGGAAAATCTCAGGGGAACTGGGACGGAAGCGGAACTCAGTCACCCTTCTGGGAAAGACATATGGTGGTCCTTCCACTTCCATCAGCCCCACTGGAGGGAGGTCCGGATTTCCCTCACCCATAGACCGAGTGTGGGCAAAAGGACTCCTGCAGGGCTCCTTCCCACAGCCAGCAGCTTTGAGAACAAGAGTCTACTTTGAAAAGACCAAGCACCCAGCAATGTTTGAACAACACCTTTGTGTAACCTGTAAATTTATGAATACACGGACACATTTTCTGAGGGAAAATGCTTCCAAGGTGGCAGCCAAGAAGAATGTCATTTTCAGTCAGTGCAGGTTGGCTGAGACGAAGTCGGGGAAGAGAGCAAGAAGCTAACCTTTGTCAGGCATGTATTCTGTGCCAGGAATCAGGCTAACTTTTTATATATTATCTCATTTAATGATCATAACACGACCCTGAAGCAATACTCACTTGTCCTCTCTTTAGTGGAGGAGATAGAAGCTTGGAGAGTTGAAGTCACTTGCCCAAGCAGCTAACATATGATAGGGAATTGTGTCAGGGTGGAAGGTCAATCCTAAGCTAAATTGGATGTGACTGACTGTGTTTTCCAAAGATGCTTGTAACAATAGCTTCCATCCCACATACTCTTTTAGCACCTTGCCACTTCTCCATTGAGAGATAGAGTCTATGGCCCCTGCCTCTGAAACTGAGTGGGCTTTTGCAATAACCAGCCAACAGGTGTGGTGGAGGTGATGCTATGTGATTTCTGAGGCTAGATCATAAAAGGCACTATGGCTTCTACCTTGCTTGCTGGACTACTTGTTCTTGAAATCTTTAGCTACCCTGAAAGCAGTCTGGCTGCCCTGAGGTCACTATCTACTATGAGGCCCAAACAAGAAGCTTATGTAAAGAGGAAACAGGCCCCTGACTGTAGCTCTCAGATGACAGCCAGTACCAACTTGCCAGCCACATGAGTGAGTCATCTTGAAAGTGGATCCTCCAGACCCCAATTGAGTTACCTCAGCTGACTCCACATGGAACAGAGACAAACCACCCCTGCCAAGCCCTGCACAAATTGCAGACTTGTGAACAAAATAAAGAATTTATATTGTTTTAAGGTATTACATTTGGAGTGATTTGTTACACAGCAATAGCTAACTGATACACTTGGGAACTCAGAAGAGGGTTAAAAGAGCTCCATTCATTCTCTGATCGTCAATGCCTGGGTATAAATTTTCAGTGAAGGAAAACTATGCTTTTTATATAACAGTTGTAATAAAGTGAATTTTTAAGAAGAAAGACCCATTGTTAGCAGTCCTCTCTGACTCCTTTGCCCAGCCCCACACAGAAAAATCAAGCTAGCACTGTGCTTATACAGGCTTATTGAGAAAAACTGTGCTCCCTTTGTCCAGAAGGAGAGAGAATAAAGGGAAAGTGGACTGAGTGGGTGGAAAGGAAGCAAGTGGGAGGACTAAGTGAGGGACAATTTTGAGCCACTCAGCAACAGAGCCTAAGGGATGAATGGTGAGGATCAGCACATACAAGTGCAGTATAGACACAGGAGCAATAGCAAAAAATGGTCACCACCCTAAAAGGAGAACCTGGTCCAAACTTAAGCTTAGAGTTTTTATTTGACACTCCCCACTCTCCTCAAACTGGGGAGGGGACCTCCCAAAATAACTGAGACTGAATTTTCTGCCAGGGTGGCAGGTAGCAATTTACACTAGATTATACTGATTCAAAGATATAATGTCATTGACCCTTCTTGCATCCATTTTTCCTGCTTATAACTTGAGTAACATATGCCCTATTAAAGGGGAAAACATTAAGTGTTGACTCAACACTTGACTCAACACTTTTGTTGACTCAAACAGTAAATGTTGACTCAAATTATTCTTATCATAATGTTACTTAACATAGGCAAACATAAAGCTAGGTATAAAATCCTTAGGCTTATAGCTCTTATTGAGCTATAAAACAGAAACAAATTTCCAAATTAAGCACAAATAAGGCTGCAAAACTAGTAAACTTCAAATTAACAACATTAGTTTAATGTGAGGTGGTTTGGTTGAAAGTGAACTTCTGCTTGCAGTGTGACTATGGTGTGGAGTTGACATTTTTTTACATTTCACTTCAGCCTGCTGGTCTACCTCATGCTATACTGGCTCAACTCTCTCTTGGCTCTCTCCTGGAACTATCAGAAAATTGTACTCGATCACATGAGTACACTCTAGAAGGTACCTAAGTTCTTCTCTCTATTTTTTTTTCCTTATTAGCTCATAACAATAAAAATGAAAACAAAACAAAACAAACTCCAAAATAAACAGAATGCCTAACTCAAAAGCATAAATGAAAATATGGACACTAAAATCACATTGCATAAATCAGGGATCACCGAACTTTTTCTGTCAAGAGCCAAATAGTAAATATTTTTGGCTTTGGGGGCCAGATGGTCTCTGTTGAGACTACTCTACTCTGCTGTCTTATTGGAAAAGTAGCTCTGGATAACAGGCAAACAAATGAGCGCTGCTGTGTTTCAATAAAACTTTAGGTATGGACATCGAAATTGGAATTTTATAAAATTTTCAAGTGTCATGAAACATTATTATTCTTTTGATTTTTCCCCCCAGTGATTTAAAACTGTAGAAATAATTCTTGGCTTGTAGGACGTACAAGTATAGGTTGGGCGTTGATTTGGTCCATGAGCTGTATTTTGCGGATTCTTGGCATAGACTGTGACAAGGTGGTTACAACCGATGATCTAGAATATTAAATTGATGTTTAAATAATTTACTATTTAAATGAGAAATTAAAAATTTTAAAAAGATGTTACCCTTGAGAATTCGTAGACCCTGGAGAATATCTCCAAGGATTTGAATTGAGAGGCAGAGCCCTGGAAGATTCCCAGAGAGCAAGCTCACCATGTTTAACTGGAAAAAGAAAAATGCAAGGGCGGCTGGAGTAGATTTCCTCAGTCCTCCATAGTATCTCCCTCCCCAACCCCCAAGCATAGGTGACGCAGTAGGTGCATAAGAACAGTACCAGCAGTACCCCAAGACCACCCACAGAAGCACTGTAGTAACTGCAGCTTTTGCAAAAAAAATGTTCCTTGCCCAGCCAGCTTGGAAAAGACTCTGTGGGTCTGTGTCTGGGCTCAGGTAAGAGAATGATGCCTGAGCTCAGGCAGGAGCCCTGATCACCAAGCTGGCCTCTCTACTTTATTGCTTATTAGCTGTGTGACCTTGGACTTAACCTCTCTTTGCTTCATTTCCTTCGTGTGTAAAATAGTCATGCTGCCGCCAAGGTTCTTTGTCCTCTTTCTCCCCAAATATATGAGGGGCGTTATGAGGCTTAAATGAGATAGTAGGGCTTCCCTGGTGGCTCAGTGGTTGAGAGTCCGCCTGCCAATGCAGGGGACACGGGTTCATGCCCCGGTCCGGGAAGTTCCCACATGTCGCGGAGCGGCTGGGCCCGTGAGCCATGACCGCTGAGCCTGCGCGTCCAGAGCCTGTGCTCTGCAACGGGAGAGGCCACAACAGTGAGAGGCCCATGTACCGCAAAAAAAAAAAAAAAAATTAGATAGTAAATGTAACGTGCTGGGCACAATACCCAGAATATAGTAAGCATTCAAGAGATAGTAGCCATTAATAAAGTCACAATAATGAGAGTTGTTGGGTAGTTGTTTGAGCCTCCCTGAGCCCCATCCGTAAATGGGGGGCCTGGGGTAGCCTCACCCAGTCTCAGGGGTGGGTTGAATCAGGTGCCACAGGCCAGCAGCAGCCCCTTCCAAGACTTGCATTTGTTCCAGAGAATATTTCTGTCCCAGTCAATAACACTGTACAACTTGTGGTGAAAACTGAGAGGCGATTAATCATTGAAACTGGAAGCATTTGATCCTACAGCAGAGAGGAAACAGGAACAATGTGCCAGTGATTTCAGCATGCCATGTATGCCTTGATCTTTTAAGTGCTGCCTGGTTGGGTTATAAACATTTCTCCTTTGGTGTGGGGATTTTGCAGGATCCTCAAGAAAGCATTGTGAACATAAGAAGGGAGTGTTTGGGGTGCACACAACCCTAGGCATTTGGTGGATTCCGGGTGTTGGGGGGCCCCCACTTGGGTCCATCTGCAAGGAGCTTTTCTCTACTCAGCAGG
>NW_006772699.1:3297470-3304995 GCF_000442215.2 Lipotes vexillifer | reverse complement strand
CAGCAGGAAAATGTGTGCAGAAGTTCCAATCTAAGACCCAAAACCTCTCAGCAGATGTTTTATTGGGCTCGTTTTGTTTTTGTTTGTGTGTGCGTGCATGTGTGTCTGTGCGTACATGTGTTTGTTTAATTGAGGCAACTCTTAAAAATTGGGACATTATGCATATAGTCTACTTCCAGCTTCTTTTGAAAAGTCAGGAAATCTGGCCACATTCCCCTGGGTAACAGCAGGCTGGGGTTGAGAAGCAGCTGTCCCTTTAGACAGGGTCCGTGTGCCTCTACTCACCAGCCCCTGCCCCACCCCCTTTCATCTTTTCTGACAAGAAGACTACTTAGGTCGTCATTTATTACTGTGCGTGGGGTGCTATTTGTCTTATAGTAGAGACAGAGTTCTCTGTATTCACATCTCTATTAAATGTGGGGAAATGAAAGATAGATCAAGAGGGACGCATTTTTCAAGGAAAAATGATGGAAAACATATTTTCTTGTGATATTGAAGAATATTCCTCGGTACTTTGTATGCAAATGGCCATCCCTGCTCACTTGCACGCCTCATCTGGCCCAGAGCTACAACTCTGCCCTATTTTCTAAGCCTCTAGAAATCCCCACCTTTAAGCCCAGTCTCCTTATTCATGTAACGCACTCAGCCAATGTCTACCCGATGCATGCTCTCTGCTGGGTACCTTGCTTGGCCCTGGATTGCAGTGGAGAATCAGGCAGACGTGCCCTCTGCCCTCTCAGACTGGCCGGCCAGAGGAATCCCAGCAATGCAAACAAGCCATCCCCCCCCACCCCCCCACCAAAAAGACTGGTTGCCTTCATAGGGAGAAAGCTATAGTGGTATCACCGTGGTGGGAAATGCCTAGTGAGTCAGCCATCTTTCCAGGAAGAACTGATGTTTCGGCTGAGATCTGGAGGGGGAGGCACAGTGCATTGTTCCAGGCAGGGGAAAAGCATGTGCAAAGGCAAGAAGGCAAGAGAGAAAGGTGTTTGAGAACTGCACGAAGCTAGGTTCCATGGGAGTACGCAGTATGGAGGTGGACGGGGTGGAAGATTGTCCAGAAATGAGTCTAGCGGGGTGAGCAGCTGGGCTGTGATGTGTAAGCTGTTGGAAAGGACTAATGGCTCGCTGGGGGCCTGAAGTGCATGGATAAATCCCAGGAGCCAGAGGAGGGCAAGAGTAAGCCAGAGGGAATAAGATATTGCAGTGGGGGAGGGGGAGGGAGGTGAGCAAAGCTGGACAGACAGTGAGGCTGCAAGAGGGAGGCAGGGCATCCAGGGTAGCAGTCCCTCCAACATCCCTGCAGCAGGCCCCCGAACCCAAGGGTGATGGAGGCCCAGAGGACAAAGTGCAGGCTCCAGGACAGCACATATCTGGCCATGCCACTTTCTAATGGGCCTTGGGACATTACTTAACATTTTTTAGCCTCAGTTTCCTCACGTATAAATTGGATAATGATAAATACCTCCCTGACTTGCTTAGCGCATTAAATGAGGCTAAAAACATCTGGCACTTAAGGAGGCCTTAATAAAAGTAAGTTGATTTGCAATTGATTTTGGTGTGCATTTAAAAACCTGATGCCTAACCTGGGATGACTTATCTTCATTTCCTCCCATGAGGCTTCTCCTGTTCGGGGGCCCCCACCTGGGAGGAGCCCTCCCCGGTACCTGCCATCTGTCGCTGGTGCTCGCTCCAGTGCTGACCTGGAGCCTGGCACGGGGCCGCAAGCATAATTACCACTTCTGAATCGATTCCTTCGAGCCCTTTTGAGCAGGCTGAGGAAGGCTGTGATTAAAATGATTAAAAACCTGCCTCCTATTTCACAGCTTTTAATATTTGATAAGCTTTTGGAGAGAGGGATGAGAGCAGGGCATGAAATCTGGCAGTTTACAATCCCTGCTTCCAGCCTTCTCAGGAACCTATCAGGGCACTGAAAAAGGGGAGAGAGAGAACGAGAGCCAGAGCCAGAGCCAGAGGGAGAGAGCCAGAGAGAGAGAATGAATATGGGGAAGGGTTACCTAGCATGCATTCTCCAAAGAGGGAAAGCACAGAAAGAAAAGGGGAGGCGATCCTCATTCTTTCAGGTTCTTTGCAGTTTTGAATGCCAGTAATAATTTAGATTATTATCATGAAAATAATGAAGATAATAGCAGCTATCATTTATCAGGTACCCAATATATGCCAGACATGTGTATAAGGAATAGATCTCCTTTAATTTTCCCAACGATCTTATAAGGGAATAGATTTCTTCTTAATTTTATAGAAAATAGAGGCTCAGAGAGGTGAAGTGACTTTTTTCTGGTATCACTCGGCCAGTTACTGGGAGAACTGAAATCCACATTGGATCGATCAGACCCCACACTCCACCAAGTACAGCATTGTAGAACGTCAGAGCAGAAACAGGGAAATGCTGCAGAAAAGCAGGAGACTTTAGATCTCTCTCCTGTCCCCATCCATAAGCATGACAGTCAGTTTTCTTTGGAGAGAACAACTCCAGTGGTCAGACATCAATGCCTGAATGTTTTGCTATTTCTGTTCCTGCAGCTCCTAGCCTCTCTTGATGACTCTGCTGGAATGTCAGGTCACCTAGGACAGCTTCCCTGTCTTGATTCAAATAACCCTAACAAAGCTTAGCACGGGGTTGAGCACTTTACTAAGTGCCGAGCACTGTTCTATGTCTTTTCCCCACCTGTTATCTTGTTATGCGCAACAACCTGACGAGTTAAGTAGTATTATTATCTTTATTTGACGGATGAGGAAACTGAGGCTCAGAGGTGTCGGGAAGTTCATTCAAATAACCCCAGTAGGAATCTGGACTGCCCTCCGGCGTGGAAAAGACAGCATGAGGCTTCCCAAAGCAAGGTCTGGGAGGGTCACAGAATGTCCACCAACAGTGTCAAAGAGTTCGTGGTTCTAGAAAAGCTAGTCAGCGAATGTCTTTCCTCTGCTGTGCATCTGGGGCCAATTATGTGGAGCTCAAACAAACTGCGAATGGACTCCTTAAGAGAGAGCTCGAGAAGTCGCTTTGTTCTGTTGATCTTGGGAAGGTAAGAGAATGTTTCAGATTACTGCGAAAGAGCTATGCCTCTGTCTTTCTGAGGTCACCCTGAGCCCCCTGGAGGCTATGTCTGTTGAGGGAAGGGTCCCAGGGTTACAGCCGTTGTCTGCTTTCCACTTGGAGAGGGCAGAGATACACCTGGGCCCATTCTGGGGAGAGTCACTCAGTGGTGGGGGACCTAAAATCCATCCTGTCTGACAGAGTACGTTAGCCATTGAGAATTCTGAATGGGATGCAATGTGGGAGAGGGAATAAACAAGTCTAGGCAGTTTCAGAGAAAGAGCCAGGACCAAGAAGACTTCAGCTCAACACAGGTATGAATGTTCTCATAGAGCAGCCTGTGAAAGGAGACGTGAGCCGGTCACCGCTAGAAGTGTGTGAGCCAAGGCTGCGCACATATGGGGGATGTCGTAGAGGGTACTTAAGCCTAGGAGACAGTTTATGAACTTTAAGATCTCTTTCAACCTCGGGAGTGCAGAAAACACAGAACCGAAATCAATCTCTGTTCCTCCAAGTCATTTTAGCAGTTGGCACGTGTTTGGGACATACTAGATAACGAGGAAGTGTTTGTTGAATGGATGAATAATCTGCTGCAATAGATATGCACCAAAGTGTTCAGAAACACCAATGAGGGAACTATGTTCCAGTAGTAATAAAAGCCACAAAGTTCTCTACAGTTCCGGTAGTTCACATGGATAATCTCCTTTATTGTTCCCATGTTATAAATCAGGAAACTGAGCTTCAGAGTCAAAGGTCACACATGTAGAAGGTGGCAGAGCAGGGATTCAGAGCTGCAGGCATCTGGCTTCTTAGCCATGCTCTACACACTAGGGCTGCTCAGACTATGGCTACAAACCCCACCCTTTGCTGAGGATGTAGCCTGGACCCAGGGCAGCTCTTCACTGAGACTCTGCCTGCAGTGGGGAGTGTTTCTATGGCCAGAACAGGAGATGTGCAGTGAGCAGCTGCCTCCATAGTCAGGTTTTCTATCTGGTTTCCATTTTTCTGCTTGGAGATTCTTGGTCAGGTCTCTGCTCTCCTGAGAGCATTACCAATACTCCCAGCATTGGTGGCATCTTCATCCCCCTCGGGGCTCTCCCTGCTACTCCTCCTCTCAGCCACGAACTCACCTCCAACCAGCGACCTGCCTGGACTCTTGGGGCCCCTGACCCTTGTTTAAACCCCATAGTCCATTGCTGGCTCCTTGGCTTTGTTCAAGCTTCTGGCCAGGGCATCATCACCTTGACCCACATCCACCATGCTTACTCACTCTCCATCCAAACTCCAACCAGGATGGCCGGGCCAGCCCCCTTTCTTCCTGGCTCTGGCCTCAACAGTCTTCCTCATTGCTTCTTAATCTTTGCTTCTTCAGTGATTCGATCCGGACCTTCTGTCTGAGCTCTGAAGCCCATTTCCATCCCTGACTTGCTGCCTGACCCATATGAGATCCTAATCTGATTCATCACTTCACCTCCTTTTGTCCTCTTAACTCTTCGCCCTTGGTCTGACCTCTTTTCCTCCTAACTTTCTATCTGATGTTTGGTCTCATCTTCAACTCCTTCACTTCCTGTCTCCCACTCCAACTCATCCCCTAGACCGGGTGTGTCCACAGTGACACTTGAGGCACTTGGGACTGTATAACTCTCTGTGGTGAGGGGGCTTTCCTGTGCGTTGTAGGACGTTTAGCAGCACACCTGCTCTCTACTCTCTAGAGACCAGTAACACCTTCCTCTAGTTGTGCCAATCAAACATACTTCCAGAAATTCTCAAACATTCTCAGGGGCAAAATCCCTTTATGTTGAGAATCACCATCTCTCACCCATGTGCCTAGCCCTGCACTTCAGACACTGACCTGTGTTCCATTCTCTTCCACAACTGGACCTGATGCATTTCTGTTTCCAGTTCTCCTAGGTAACAACTATTACCACCTCCCAGGCTACAGACTCCTGACCTCCAGAATCCTGAATCAGATTCTTTTTCTGAATATCTGGCTGCTTGCCACAGACTTTCTGTTCTCCGTACTCCATTCCATAGTTTGCTTCTTCCTGATTCTTCATTGTCCCCCTTCTCCTGGTTTATGATTTTGCATTTTTCTCATTTTCTGTGTCATGTGGAGATGAGGCACTGGACTTAGATACACTACCTAGTTACTCCTCCCAACAATCCTAGGACACAGGTATCATTTCCTCCCATTTTGTGGATGAAGAATTTGAGGTCACAAAGTCTCCTAGGGAGAAAGTGGCAGGGCCAGGATTACAATCCTAGTTTTTCCAACTTAAAGCACATGCTTTGAAAAACAAAGCACATTGTTTCTCATTATAAAATTAATGGATTTGAATGAGATGATGTATATAAAGTGCCTAGGGCTTCCCTGGTGGAGCAGTGGTTAAGAATCCGCCTGCCAATGCAGGGGACACAGGTTCGGGCCCTGGTCCGGGAAGATCCCACATGCCGCGGAGCAACTAAGCCCATGTGCCACAACTACTTAGCCTGCACTCTAGAGCCCACGAGCCACAACTACTGAGCCCACGCGCCACAACTACTGAAGCTCACATGCCTAGAGCCCGTGCTCCACAACAAGAGAGGCCACCGCGATGAGAAGCCCGCGCATTGCAACGAAGAGCAGCCCCCGCTCGCTGCAACTAGAGAAAGCCCATGCCCAGCAACAAAGACCCAATGCAACCAAAGATAAATAAATAAATAAATAAATAAATTTTTAAAAATAAATTAAGTGCCTAACAGTGCACACAGTGGGTACTTATCAAATGTTAATTCCTTTCTTTACTTATTTTTGGGGGGTAATAAATAGAGACTGTTAATTGTTTCAAAAAGAGCAGAGGGCCTTTTAAGTTCTTCCCTCTCCCTGGTCCCACTCTCCACGGGGCTCTAGGTTCTTTTAGGCAGAGGTATTACGTGTCCCCCATGCTTCCTTCAGCACCTTGGACAAGGTCTAATAAACAGGTATTGATTAAAGCAGCACTGAGGGTACCAAGTCACCTCCATGGTGGCTCTGTGGGGAGAGATGGGGCCAGTGTCCTGGCCCATGGCTGCTCTCAGACAAGGGTGTTTGCATAACTGGAACGTGCTGTCCCCATCTCTAATAAAGATCTGAACATCGCTAATTGGCAGGCAGAGGCTGTGTTCCCTCTATGGGATCGGGAGGGAAAAGAACGTGCCCTGAATGTTAATTTCCTCTGCAGCCTGCACTTGGGGGTGGGGGGCGAGAGGGGGAGAGGAAGAAGGGCCGAGGGGTACAATACACTGCACAGGCAGAGCTCTGGTCTTGTGGCCATTTCATTAAAATGTCCTGAAATAAAAATTAAAAGGGCATAGGATTTGGGGCCAGGTAACTTGGGTTAAGTTTCTGAATCTATTTCTTACAAGCTAAGTAAGAAACAAATCCCTTGGTCTCTCTGGGCCTCAGTTTCTGTATCTGTCAGGTGAAAATAAAATGATAACAAATGTAACTGGTAAAAAGGTTTGCTGGATGAATGAATGAAACCTGATACGTTTTTCAAAGGGATGCGACGTCAGCAATATAAATAGTCTGTTTGTTCTGCAACAGCACGAAGAGGAAAAAGTCTCATAAAAGTAGAAAATAATGACAAGCCACATGCAAGCTTCTGGGTGAGGTTGGCCAAGCCTCTCTTGCCTCCTGTGGTGAAGAGCGACACCATGTCCTAGCCCAGTGGTGCCCATGTCCGGTTGGGCAATTATTTGAGGTGCTTTTAAACATACAGATTCGTAGGCTACATCTCCGAAGAGACTGTGGTTCAGTAGGTCTTGGGAGGGTAGGGAGAAGGCAGGAATCTGAATTTTTATGGGTGTCCCCTAGCAATTCACCGTAGAGGCAACGCTAATTCAGAACCATGGTCAGCTCCTCCACCACCGCCGCCGCCGCCACCACCACCACCACCACCACCCCAGCCTTTCCTCCTGCCACCAACACCGTTGATCAGTGGGAAGACCAAATGAGTATCATAGGAAAGACGTTGTTCAAATAAGTGTTGTTACTCTCAATTTACCCTCCAGGACCCTTAGGGAAATTTGAAGGACATACGAGCAGGGGTGAGAGAATATGATTATAAGAAAAATATGGAGCTACACTTTTTGAACTCCCCCAGAACATGAGTATAGTTAATATATTATTAGCACCGGCTACTGTGCTAATAAGCAATGTACTTAGCAAAGATGCATAATTACAGAAATTAGGCATGATAAAAAGAAATTGTCAATAGAAGCTCAATGGTTTCTTCCTGCATCTCTGATGAACATTTGTGTACCTCTGGTGTGAGGGCTCCTCTATTTGATGACTCCTGTCATCAGATTCAGAAGACCTTTCTTGTGCGTCCGCTTCTTGATGTGTTCACAATGTGCTGTGACATGGCAAAGAAGGAAGGATTGAGGGTCGTGGGGGATTTTGTGTGTGTGTGTGTGTGTGTGTGTGTGTGTGTGTGTGTGTGTGTG
>NW_006772699.1:3284721-3297178 GCF_000442215.2 Lipotes vexillifer | reverse complement strand
TGAGGGGGGGGGGGGGTTGTGTGTGTGTGTGTGTGTGTGTGTGTGTGTGTGTGTGTGTGTGTGTGTAAGAACAATGTTTGAGAGCAGGGATGTGTTGGGATTGGGCCCTTCCTGAATATGTCCAACATCATAAAACCTCCACTTCTAAACTATACAGTATACCTTCCCATTCCTCTTCGGGTAAGATATAAGAGGGAGACAAGGAAGACTTTTACTGCATCGCTTACACCAAATATTTAGCACAGATCCCCTTGCCTCAGAAAACTCAGGTCGGAGTGTGAGGTGTCGGGGGAAGGACAGGTAAGGAAGCCCTGCGCATGGGCACGTGATATCATCAAATTGAATTTAGGACCATGAACCTGTGTCCAGCAGGCTCCGGGTACCACTCCATACAGTTCCATCAATAGCAGCCACTGGGATGTAATTCCAGGAAACTGAGCAACTGATTGAACCAAAGTCAGGGCAATCACTAGATTCATTCCTTTCACCGCTGTGGCTGCGTGGTCGGGGAGGGTATACCGTGCCCCAGCCAAGATGGAGAGGGGCTACACCTGCCAAATCAATAGGCAAGATAGGACCCTGCACTCTGGGGAGGCTTCTAACCGACAGTGAGGATGAGTAAATGACAGGTTGATGGATGGAGGATGGGGAAGCTCTGGGTTTTATAGGCTTTCCTAGGGAGTTTCCAGTACTGTAGTATCCAAGACTGAAAAGGCAGATTATGGGGGGAACTAGACCTGGGTGTGGAGGGTTGTGAGTGGGGAGTGAAAAGCGGCTCTGGGTAGCAAACCGACAGTCTAGAAACTTGGTGCCCTGGCCCTGGGCTCCCCTCCCAGAGTGGAGGGGAAAATGAACACCTGCGTTAGCACCGGGGACCGCAAGGGGCCACAGGACTAGACCTGGTCCCATTTGTTATTCCAGGGCCTGGACCCCATTCTGGGCAGATGTTCCACTTGCTGTGTTTCATTCTTCAGCTGCAGCTTAGAGCCCTGGGTTCAGGAAGACCGATTTCTCTGTACGGCAATTCCAGGAAACTTTAGATGAAAATTTGCCTCTTGTTGAACAGACTTTCTTGAGAAAATAGAGCATGTCGTTCTCAAACACGGCAACTCAGGGGCTGGGAGATGACATGAAGGGGATGAAGGGATGGGGTACCCACAGGGTGCCAGGCTTTGAGAAAGGCCTGGCAAAGTGCAAAATAAATGCACTTGCAGGGACCCACTGGGCTTTGGGAACTGGACAAGGGAAGAGAAGCCAGAGAAGAGAGCATTTATTTATTCATCCAGCACATGTTTATCAAATGCCTGCAGTGTGTCAGGCACTCTTCTTGCCTCTTGGGAACAGCTGTGAACAAGGCAACTGAGGTCCCTGCCCTCACAGAGCTCAGGTACAGTCACGTGGTCCCTGGGCATGGATTTTACAGTGAAGCTTTGTGTCCTGTTGCTGTCTACTCCTTAAGCCTTGTCACTGAACACTCCTGGGCTCACCTCTCCCTCCACACATGTGCTGGGCCCGCTGCCTAGAATCCCCCCCTGCCTCTTATCTGCCTGGCAAACACGTATTTGTTCTTTGGGTCTCAGCTTCATTTGAGCTCCCCCAGGAAGCCTTCCCTGTCATCCTTGCTGGGCCAGCTGCCTCTTCTCTTTGCTGCCATTTGTCCTAGCATTTGCCTTTTCTGTTTGTCTTTCAAAACATAATACAGCCTTTGAGGTTAAGTCTGAGTCTTAATCATTTTTGTAACCTCAGTTCCTAGGATAAGTCCTGCTACATAGTGGGAACTCAGGAAATAAGTATTGCATGAAACTGAATGGACCACTCCTGTGTACCTACTGTGTGCCAGGCACTGTGTGCACTAAGCATCACGGGCGGTGGAGAGGTGAATGAGACATGGACCGGGGCCTTAAGATGCTCTCAGTGTAGTGGAGGGTGATCAGAGGCAGACTTTGCACCTAAGTGATAAGTAACAGATGAGCTTCAGGCAATGCCCTGAAGGGACAGGGACAAGAGGGGAAGCAGGCAAACGCTGCCTCTAGTCTTGCTTCCCATGTATCCTATTCATACACTCGCTCCAGCTAACTTCCTGCATGTTCCTGCTCCAGCCAAGCACCAACTCCCTCCCTGCCTCTTTTCACGCTGTCTTCCACACCTGGAATGCTCTCAGCCCGTTCAGACTCTGCCCACCCCTACTGCCACGGTCACTGTGGCTGCCATGTCATCTACATGCCAGTGGCCCTCAGTGGGGTTGGCGAGGCAGGCGGGACAGCAACATTCATCCGAGGATCTAGGGGCCAGCCAAGCAGAACGGGGACTTTTTAATTGACATTTAAATGTCAATGTACCACATTAAATGTTACGGGTGTTTCACTGCAGCCCGAGAGGAGCATAAACACATCTCTGCCTCCTTAATCACTGCCCACATTAATTACAGATGCCCTTTGTAAGTGGAAACAAACCCAGGGCAGATGCTACACCCCAGTCAGGAGCTGGACAGCAGGTATGTCCATCGCATGTAGGATGCTTGGCCTGGCTGCTGGGCCCCAAAGGGGACCTCTTCTTATGAGAAGGACGGACAGTTAGAGAGAGAAATAGAGAGAGACCTGTACAGAGGGAGAAGCAGGGAGAGCAAGGGAGAGCAAGGGAGATAGGTGAGAGATAGAAGGAGGCGGAGAGGAAGAAATATGCAGCGGAAAACCCAGAGAGAAAGACATTAGGGACTGGAAGTGGGTGGGGGACAGGATGAAGAGATAGTATAGGACAGAAAGAGACAGACAAAGAGAAAGGCAGACAGGGACAGAAAAAGACACAAAGATTCATAGAGAAGGACCGGGAAACTAACAGAGATGGAGAAAAAGAGACAGCGACTGTCTGTTTGTAATAGCCAAGACATGGAAACAACCCAAAAGCCTATCCTGACTGATTTAAGAAGGTGTGGTATATATGTGGCATACAATGTATGTATGTATATGCAGTATACAGTGAAATATTACTCAGCCATAAAAAGGAACGAAATACTGCCATTTGCAGCAACATGGATGGACCTAGAGAATATCATACTAAGTCAGACAGAGAAAGACAAATATCATATGATATAACTTATATGTGGAATATAAAAAATAATACAAATAGATCTACATACAAAACAGAAACAGACGCACAGACATAGAAAACAAACTTATGGTTACCAAAGGGGAAAGGGAGGGGGAGAGGGGTAAATTGGGAGTATGAGATTAACAGATACAAACTACTATAAATAAAAGAGATAAGCAACAAGGATTTACTGTATTTAACACAGGGAACAATATTCAATATCTTGTAATAATCTATAATGGAATATAATCTGAAAGATATATATATATAACTGAATCACTCTGCTGTACACCTGAAACTAACACAATATTGTAAATCAACTTTACTTCAATTTACATAAAGGAAAAAATGATTTAAAGAAAGAAAGACAGTGACTGAGAAGCAATGACCTGCAAATGAAAATGATTCTTACTAGAGAGTCCTGGAAACTCAAATCTCTGGGATACCCACAAGCTGCCTGCCCCCTTCCCAAGTTCGGACCGCCCTAATCCGCAGGGGAAGGGTAGGGGGGAGACAGAAATACTGGTAAACATGAGGTGGTCCTGAGAGGGAGAGGGTCAGAGAACTCACAACACTGTTGTGTGACATGGAGGTCTCACTGCCCCCGTGGGGCAGCTGAGAACTGAGGCCCAAGGTCACCGGGTGAGACACCCAAGGTCATAGGAAGAATTAAGCCTAAGACCCAGGTCTCATCTTTTCCAAGGCTTTTGCCACGAGGCAGCACCCCTGTCCAGACACTCTGGTTCTCTCCCTGATCAGATCTGAAGCCTGACCCATGCTTTTAGCTCAGATCCAGACTGGGAGTAATAAGTACCGGGGCGTGCGCAGCTCGTAGGGTCAGGTCATGGGGAAGAGCACAGAGAATTCCCTCGTGGGGCTTCCGGCTGGAAACCCAGAAGTGGCGAGGGAGAACTGGAGGGTGGTGAAGGGTTAGCTTATGAGCTCTGCCTGCCCCACAGCGAGCTTACTACCCTGAGAACTTGGCTCTGCCTGTTGCTGCTGCTCAGTGTGGGCTCCACAGGAGGACTTTAGGAAACTTCTGGAGCCTGTGTTACACTGAGCATAAGCTTTATCAATTTAAAAATGTTGTCACATAAACCTTCTCTTTACAAAGCAGTTGATTTACATGAAATGAACATAGTATATAACGCATGCCTATGTTGCAAAGCATACTACTGAGCATTACCTATGAGAGCCCTACTTTCCCAACTTCAGAAACACAACAGTGACCAAGTAGCTGAATGTTTCCTTGGAAATACTGTCAGCCTTATTTACACGGCTGAGGGAAAAGCAGGAGGGAACTGGGAGAGTAGGAAGGGTGGTCAGGGGCTGGAATGGCAATCAAGATGCTCTCTAGGGCTCGGGCTGAGGAGCTTACAGCTTTGGTGGCTTGCTGGGTTGTGGGCATCTGTCTGGGTTTATGTGTCAGAGCTCTGGCACATCTGTTAAATAGCCCCACCATTGTCTGGCAATTAAGTTCAGTTTCCCTAACTTGCACCAAGGCCCTCACAGATCCTGGCCAAGAACACTGGGGATGGATGCAGAGGAGAAATGTCCAGAGTTGCTTCTTCAAGGAGCCCCAGCCTAGAGGAGGGTAAACAGACAGTAAACAGACCCTGGCAGCATGCAGTGCCCCCTGACAACAGAAGGCATATAGATACGAAGGAGCCCAAAGTAAGACTCACTTAGCCAAAGGAGAAAAAGTTTAACAGAGGAGGGGATTTGGAGGTTGGACTTTGAAGGATGAATAGGAGCCTGCCTCAAGGCCAAGGTCGGGGAGGGCCATCCCAAGCAGTAGACAGATAAGGTGTAATGTTATAATGTTTGGGGAACTATTTACTATGTTGTAAATAGTTCCTGTGCTAGGTACTGGGGAGGGAGCCAAAAATGAATAATATATTTGCTGCTTTATAGATAATTGGGCATATATGAAAATAACTAACTGTGGGTTTATTGTGATAGCTTGAATCAGAGTAATATAAACAATATTAGCCCTTTGGGGCTACAGGAGTAGAATTTTGAAGACAATGCATATATCTTTACTTCTATCAAATTTGCAGAGGGAGTT
The DNA here is from genome assembly GCF_000442215.2 of Lipotes vexillifer. Classification (NCBI taxonomy): domain Eukaryota; kingdom Metazoa; phylum Chordata; class Mammalia; order Artiodactyla; family Lipotidae; genus Lipotes; species Lipotes vexillifer. The sequence continues at coordinate 3,292,023 of NW_006772699.1, read as the reverse complement.
TAGTTTAATGGAGAGGAGGTGATTCTGTCTAGGGTGATGATGGATGCTACCTTGAGGAGTGATGTTTAAGATGGGATTGGGAAGAAGATTCTCAAGAGCAGATCAGACAACGTGTCAAATAAAGATACTGCATAGTCCAGGGTAGACTTTCCCTAAGAAATACTTAGAACCAAAGCCTGTCTGGGATAGAAGAGAACACAGGGATCCCTGTCTTTTTTTTAATCCTTGTATTTTATGGATGGAGAAACTGAGGCCCTGGGAAGAGAAAGGACTGCTTCAAAGCCACTCAGCTTGTTAGGGGCTAACAAGCTATAGCTCCATATGGTGAGCTGCAATTTCTGGGTTTTAAACAACTCTTGGATTTATAAGCACTTTATTTTATTAGATTTGTGTGTCACGGCTGATGCCCTTAAGGATTTCAGTTTGTGCTTTTCTAGCTCATTAAAACATAATAATAGACTTGGGGACCATTAGGGCTTTAATTCCCTGAATCAGAACTTGGCTGCCTCTTTCAGGGAAATGCACAGGTGGCTTGGATGGCAGCACCCAGGGTCATTCCCAACTAGCCCCAGGGGCTGTACAAGCTGACAGCTTCTCTGACAGCTGTCAGGGTCACTCTGAGAGTCTTCCTATGGCCTTGAATGGAGTCACTCTGTCCACTCCCAGTGTGCTCTGACCTTTCTCTACAGGTGAGCTTGGTGTCCCACCTGTCCGACGATGCAGCTGAAAGGGACTTTTCCCCTGAGGTCCCAGCCAGCTTCAGTCTTCTGATCTTAGACTGCAAGAGCAGTTTAAATAATAAGCATCTTTGACTGTGGCGCTTTACTTTCAAGTTCATCGTCCCAACCACCTGGGCAGGGGATGTGATGTAGCCATTTTATAAACACTCCAGGGAGGAAGGGGGTTTATAAACACACAGAGCTGATACTTGTTGCCCAAGTCTGTGTAACTTTAAGTACAGTGGACTTTCCTGAACCAGAATGTCTGTAGTTTGCTAACAGACAAGAGAAAGCCTCAGTGCTGAGTGTGGAAAGAGAAGGAGAAGCCATTAATATGACTATTATTTAGGGCTCCAATGTGCCAGATGCTGTTCCAAGCACTTTACCACTCTCCTCTTACTTAAACTTCATAACAACTTTGTGCTAGAAAACTCAGATTAAGGCCCAATTTGTCACCGTGGCTCTATGATTTGACCCCTGGCTAGGACTCCAAACTTATTCCTACCCATCTTCTCTTCCTCACTCCAGTCTGGACACTCTGATCATCTTCCTGTTCCTCACACATGTTCCCACCTCAGGGCCTTTGCACAGGCTGTTTCCTCTGCCTAGAAATGCTCTTCCTAATAATGGTCATATGGCTCAAATATTACACTCTTAAGGTGGCCTTTCCTGATCTCCACCAGCACTATATCACAATCCTGCGACTGTTAGTCCCTCAGAGGACAGGACCCACATTGTTCACTGCCGGGGACCTAACCCCAGGGGCAAAGCTTGGCACATAAGGGGCCTCAGGAAACGCTTACAGCATGAGCTGCGTGAAGAATGCCAGGGGGAGGCAGGAGAGAGGAGGTAGGGAAAAAAGGCGTGAGGTACCAGAACCTCCTACGTATTTTCACTCCTCCAGGCCACATCTGTTTGAGGTGGCTTCACAATGGACAATTTTCAGGAGAGAAAATTGTTGACTTAAGTTTATCCGTATTCATTCCAGAAAATATTCACCACGCCCTAATAGTGGCTAACACATTTGAGTACTTCCTATGTGCCAAGTCCTTTCAATGCATGAATATGCTTCATCCTTTTGACAATCTTATTTTACAGCTCAGAAGAGAGGCCCAGGGGTGTTGAGTCACTTGGCCAGGGTTGCACAGCTCGCAAGGGGGTTGCACAGAGAGTGGGGATTGGAGCCTGGGCAGGCTTGGCTCTGAAGTCCACGTGCTTAACCTCTATATCGCACTGCCTCTCAAGGGAGGCTGAGGGACCTGTCCAAGGTCACAACAGCTGGAATATGGGAACTTTAGGATATGAACCCAGGTCTGTACAAATCCTAAGGCAGAACAGCCCAGGAAATCTTTAACAGGCAGCATCAGCAACTGGAATCCAGGTTGCAGACCAGCAAGAATTCCCTGATGTGGCAGCTGGAGCCGACTGCAAGATGAGGGTCGAGAAATATCCTGGTGCATTAAGGGGTGCCTCCCCCCACCCCCAAGTGTTCCTGCCTTTCCTAATCACAGCTCAAGTTCTGGGATAAATGCCCAGGGCCTCCCTCACGAAATGAGCCATCCGTAGATGGGGCTGAAAGGAGACAATCGGAAGAAACACTTCAAATTGTCAGAGCTGGGCAGCTGGCTCCATCCTGCTTCTGCCTTCACCCATCTGCCTCATGCCCCACCCCTCTCGTCCCCTCCCCGTCCGTCCCTCTGCCTCTTCCCCGCTGACAGCAGGCCCTTCCCCGCCTCTGCCCTGGCCTGGAGAGGACCATAGGGAAGGGAAGGGTTGACAGCACCTGAAGGTGCTGAAGAGGGTGGGCCCCCTGGCAGTGAAGCACCTAGATCAGCACACAGAGCAGGACTCCAGTAATCTCGCGAGACTGGCAGCTCGGAGGCATTTTTCCGCATCCTCACTCCAAAACTGTCTCTTGTAGCTCCTCTAGAGTTTGGGGGCCCCGGGACACAAGCAGTATGGAGGGAGGTTTTATAGCGCAATGGTTTAGACGAACTTTCAGGCCAACCATTTGCTGTCTGACCTGAAAGTGGCCTGAAAAGGCTCACTTTGCTCATCCGTCAACTGGGGATAACAACACCTGCTTTATGGGTTCTTGAGAATTAAGTGCACTGATGTGTTTCCAGCATCTACTCAAGAATTGTTTGGGGCAGAGCCCAGGGGGCGGGGGGTGGCATCCCTGGGACACAGTGCCATAAAGTAGAAAGAGCAGACGCTGTGGGGCCTGCTGGCCCTTGGGGGAAAGTCCTGAGGCCACTGCAGGTGACAGTGTGGCTTTGCCTCTCAGAGCCTCAGTTTCCCCATCTGTAATATGGGAAAGGTGGCTGAGAAGGTTATGCATCAGACAGGCAGAGAAGGTGCCCCATACATGTTGGCTCCTGGAGGAGTAACCTGTGTCCTTTTGGAGGATGTGGTTCCCACCTCCATCCTTCTGCCCACAAAGATCTTCCTTGGGGAGCAGTGTCCCTAGTGCACGGATCAGGTGCTCCAAAGTCACCCCCACCGACACTGCTGACAATCAAGCTGAGCGGCACATCTGCATTAACTTAAGTAGTGGCTGAGCTCAGTCTTAGCCTAACTGGCGAAACTAGGTCTGCAGATTGTTTATTGCTGGAGCAAAGAAGAGCCAGAGTACTCTTGTTCTAAGAAGATGGGGCTGGAAGGAAAGTGATTCTGCTTCTCCTGCCAGCAATGAGGGATAATTACAGCTCTTGTCAAAATAAGATGTGGAGATAGAGCCCATTCCCCCGCCAGTCGGTTTCTCAAATCCCCTGGGAATCCCTGGTTTAATTAAATACCTGGTGCAAACGCTCGCTCGGCGCTGGGTGTTGGCAATGCAGCAACATGCCTGGATTAAAAGTCCACCCCAAACGGAGCCAGGATAAGCGCATTCCCCCTCCCCTTCTCACGGGCTCTGGCTGGTGCTGGCGAAGGGGGTGGGGACAAGAGAAAGGAGAGGAGAAGGGGAAGGAGCGAATGACAAACATGGGAAATAAATAGAACCAAAGGAAGCTCTGGCAGCAGCAGAAGGGATTAAATGGAACATAAAAAGAACTTCCCAGCTGGGAATCGTGCCTGCAAAGAAATTTTCTCTCTTGATTAAGAAAATAAGGCTCACATCCTTGAGTCTGGCCACGGGTGGTGAATCTCCATTTGGGGAAGGATGGCTGGGCTGCTCGGCCCTGGTTTCTAAGATGCTGCAGCTTCATTAGGTTCATTCATCAAGCCACCTTCCCCACTCCTCGGGCCTCAAAAGCCACTGCCCTCCCTTTACCACCCTGGCCCAGTTCTGTACGTAAGAGCCATCCCCTAATCCCTCGACAGAACTGACTAAGCTTGGCTGCAGCATTAGACAAGACAACTGAAATCCTGACATGACAACCGGAAAATTAACACTGATCATATCCCGAATCTGGATAAGCCAGTGTGCAAAATGAAACTTCCTCTTAGAGGCTCCTGGGACCTTCCCATCTTTCTTAGTGGTCAACGATCCAGACCCCATTCTGGCCCACCTCCTACTGATTCTAGACTGGGTGTCTCAACGTAGTGGCCCAAAGACTTGATCTAGCTAGTGCTTAGATATATTTTCTTGGGGACACACAGTCTTCTAAAAATCAGATAATTTTGTATGACATCTGTATATCCAGATTCTCATGAAAAATCAGAAGACATGGCCACACAGGGCGACATTCCCACAGGCCTCAATGGTCAGCTGGAACTGAGGACAGGCCACGGCCTTGCAAGCATTTGACACTGAACTAGACCCTGGAATGTGAGGGCAAGAGCCATGACATGGCCCTCCCACACTGCCTGCCCGCATTGTACCAGGTATTGTTGGATCAGCTGTAAAACTCTCGCAGGAAGGATAAGCCCGTGTTCACCCTTTTATCCATCCATCCACTCACTCAGCACATGTTATTGAGCACTTCCTCTGTTCCAGGTACTCCACTAAACCTAGAGACAGAAGGTTAAATAAAATAGACAACCTAGGTCTGCCTTCTCACTCTGAGTTTCCGGTCTGAGACCTTCTCGTTACCTGTAAGGAATTGTAACTGGAAATGAACTCCTCTTTAAGACAGGCCAGCCTTCCTATGAGGAGTCCTTACTCTCCCAAGATGATAATTGTGACACTGAACAACTCGGCAATACCACTATGTGTACAAGAGATGTGTTAGCCCTCTGAGGGGTAGGGAGGGGTGGAGATCTTTCCATTATTCTAGCTCACGAACAATAGAGGGGAGAGAGCACCAGGTAAGAGTTAGAAAGAATGTGGATTCCATATGCTTGGGTTTAAATCTTGGCTCAGTGCTACCTCGGGCAAGTTACTTAGCCTCTCTGGGCCTCAGTTTTCCTCTCCTGTTCAACTGGGACAATGATAATTCCTACCTTATGAAGCGGTTATGAAAAATAATATTTGCAAAGTGATTAGGACATAGTAAGAGTTCTACTTAAGGATATGATTGATAAATAAACAAGAACCAGGGATACCCACGAGCTCTGAGACAGGAGGATGGGTCATGTGATTTCCAAGCATCCTTCCCTGATCAGGGTTATGGGATTCATCTGCAAAACAGAGCTGTCCCTCACAGGGCTACTGTATTATCCAGAATGCGCTGGGTAATGGTGCTGGACCCAGTGTCTAGGCCATAGGAGGGGCTCATTGGGGTTTTCTCCCTTCATCTCTCCCTCCGACACACGCTGGCAGCTTCGTGCTTTGGTGTATGGCCTCAGCACACCCTTGGGATGTGTTCCCTGCATATCAAGCACCCCAGAGCTGAAGATGATGTCATTTGTTGGGAGCCCTCCAGGGCCAGCTGGGTTTCCGAGGAAGGAAGGAGGGAGGAGGGAGGGAAAGGCTGCATCTCACCACTCTGAGACTCCGAGCGCTAACCCCTGCTCCTTGTCAGCACCAGCCCTGGCCTGGACAGCTCCTGACTGCCTCTCTGGTCCACTCTGTCCCCTCTGCAATTCCTTCGCCACACAGCTGAGCTTCGAAAAGCATCCATGGGAGCTTGTTATTCCTGCTTAAAACCATCCAGCAGCCTCCCATTGCACTTAGAATAAAACCCCAACTCCTTGGCGTGGCCCACAAGGCCCTGCCTGGCCTGGCCATTGCTTGCCTTTTAACTGCTTCTTCTAGAACCCTCCCTCTCATTTATTGTGGTCCAACCATGACTGCCTTCCTTCTCTTCTTTCTGCCTGGTCTGGAGTGGCCTTCCATCTTCTCCGAGAGGTTTACACATTTGGCCCCTTCCTGTTACAGAAGCCTGAGCACAAATGCCGCCTCCACTGGGAAGCCCTCTTGGATTTCCCCACCAAAGCAGCTCTCCAGTCTCCCCGCATTACGTGCCCATGTTCGCCTGTGTTATTTCCTCTGTAGCCCTCATCATTGCCCCCAGTTATCTTGTTGGTTTGTTACTCTGATTGTTGTCTGCCCCCACCCCTACTAGTAGGGCAGCTGATCATAAAACCCATGAAAACGAGCACTTAGTTCTGCTCTTTTTTGCTCAGCTCTGTATCCCCAGTCTCTAGCACGGTGCCTGGCACACAACTGACTCAATAAATATTCGTGAAATCAATGTGTGAATGAATGGATTCATTCCTTTCAGAGGCCAAGAGATGTATCCTGGTCCCCCCCCCCCAGGGCACTGAGCCCTCCTGTGACAAATGGTTCTAATTTTAATAACTTGCTAGAGGCTAAGGAGAATGCAATGTCTTTGATCTATGGCACAGAGGACTGAGTCTCCCTCCAGCCCATCCAGCCTTCACCATGAACAGGCACACACAACCACCTACACACACACATCTTTGTGAGAACAAGCGAAACTGTGTCGATGAAGGAAAAGAGGATGGAGTTTGGTCTCAGGCTCCCCTGGATTACAAACCTGGTGAAGCCCTGGCCCAGGATTGTCAGGAAAGAAAGTGTGGGCAACACAGATCCCATAAGAACAGGGGTCTGGCTCTGCATAGCTATTACTCTATGGGGGTGCAATCACCCAGCACTTTGGTGACAGTTACACAAATGTCTCTGGGATTCTACACTGTGTGGGATCTACAGTGGACTGTGAGTCCAGATGTGGCACATGCCCTCAAGCAGCACCTCCCACCCAGGGTGGACACAGACAATAACATGACCTTGCACGTGGCGAAGCCCACACAGATACGCGCAGAAAGCATTACAGGAGGCCAGGCAAAGGAACGTTACAGTCTATTCCGGGGCTGAGGATGATGCAAGGCCCCAGAGAGTCTCTGACTGTTGAGCTGAAGGATAAGCGTAGGTTCTGCTAAAAGACAAGAAGGACAGACAAAGAGAAGAGCATGAAAGAGACAGGGAAGTGTGTGTGTGCGTGGTGTGACTGGGCTGCAGTGGGCTGAGTGTAGTTGAGTTGAGGATACATGATGAGATGGGAAGAGATATGTCTGGGGAGGGAAGCTGTGAGGAGTCTTTAATCCCTGCTAATCCACCCAGGCACCTTCAGCACAGGCCTCGGGGAAACCTCAGAGGCTGTTTGACAAGGCAGAGTTGTGGTCAGACAAACTTTAGGAAGATAACATTAGCACAGTGTGGGGTATGGATCGGAAG
>NW_006772699.1:3280265-3284711 GCF_000442215.2 Lipotes vexillifer | reverse complement strand
TCGGAAGAATGGGAGTTAGAGGCAGGGAAGTGAGACAAGGTGGCCATTAAGAAAAGATCAAGGCCTATTCCAAGGAAATGGAGCTTCAGAGAGAAATGAGAGGATGGATTTAAGAGTAACTTAAGAAGTAGACTCACAGTGCTTGGTGATCAACTGAAAGCAGCACTGAAAGAAAGGAAGGAGTTGAAGATTCCTACTACTGTCATAATCATCATCACCAACACAATCATCATCACCATCATTATTACTATCACTGTCATCACCAACCTCATCACAATCGTATCACCATCACTGTCATCAGAATCACCACTGCCATCATCATCACCATCCAACACCATCATCACCATCACCATCATCATTACTATCGTCATCTCCATCTTTGTCATCACCATCAGTGTCACCATCATTATTATCATTGTCATCACAATCATCATCGCCATCACCACCATCATCATTTCAGCTAACATTTACTGAATTTGGTCTATGACTCAGACACTGTTACAGAGCTTAACTTAGAAAGAATCCTCAGATCCATCAGAGATTCTGTAAGCCTTAAAACGACCTACTTCCTTACCTGTCTTTCCCGCACTTCCTTTCCTAGATAAACTCTGCTGTTCCAGAAACAAATGTGATTGTGCTTAGTCTTCCTTATGGTTCTCTTGAGTGGTACAATTATATCAGTAAGTTTTGTAGCTTCTAGGCTGGGTGCAAATATCTGGCCAACTGCCCAACTCGTGGGCCTGTTCCATAACTTGAGGAGCATCTAGGTTCTAACCACTTGATGTTTCTTTCTTAACACTTCCCATGACGATCCAATGCTCCTATAAGCTACGCAAGACAGAAACCATTGTCTGTTCTATTCATCAATGTATACCCACAGTGGTAGGCATAGGGGACATTCAACAAATATTTGCTGAATAAATGTTTCTTATCTCTATAACCCACTTTTCAATGTTCGTTGAAGGTTGACCAATCTCTGTGACAGAAGTGAATTCTATCCTAAAAGATGAGTTTCACTGTTCCAAGTTCCTTATATTTCTGTGGTTAAATATGATTTGAAAACAATGAATCAAACAGACTTTTTTTTTTTAATCATAGGACTTCTCAGAGCCATGAATGTTCTAATGTATGTTGTGAATCTCTAAGAGAAGGTTCAAGTATATAACATTCCTTAAGCTTATTTAAACATAGAGACCCTTTGCATGATCTAATGTTCAAGGAACACACTTTCAGAAATGCTGGAGTTAAATCAAGTGTCTGGTGATTTCATCAGCGGTAAAACAGCTATCATTATTGCGGTTTTCCTTAATTATATTCTTAACATGGTTAAGAGACAATCAATGTTATCAGTTAGTTGTATGAATGTCAGTTCCTCAAATCAGAGCAGGTTTTCTTAGCCAAGAACATGATCGTGGTCTAAGGTTGGGACTAAAATCTTTTTGTATCAAAAAGAACCCAGGAAATCAAAAAGGCTGATTTATGGCATATACGTTTTCAGGCCAGGTGAGAATTTGTTCCCTTAGTGTGACTACAGCTTCTGACAACAGGACCCCTGGATCTGGTGGAGTGGAGTGGATACAAAAGGGCTTACCCTTGGGTGTGCGGAAGGCAAGCAGGGACCCCAGCTCTAATAGTGACCATGAGTGTGCTAGTGCATTGCCTGTCTTCTCTAGCCCAGTACCCATGTTGGAGGTCCCAGCAACAGGATTCTCCCATCTAAAGAGGGACAGGGTGGTTTAGCCTGGGGCAATCATGAAATCAGTGATTCTGAAGGCAAGTCTACCGCCTTTAAATAACAATTTATACAAGAATTAGTTATGCATTCAGGGGCCACTCCAAGCCACTGAAAATCTGGCTTGGAAACCAGTAGGTAAAACCTAGGCTCCACCAAGTGAGTAAAGCCCTCCACTTAAATCTTAGATCTCAAAGGGTTAGACCTTTAATATAAAGGTGAATGAGAAATTAATTCACACGGAAAATCTGCCTGACCTGACTTTGATGAAGACTGGGGAAGTGGGGAAGGGAGGGGAAATGGGGAAGGGAGGGGACTCATGTTCCTTGAGAATTTGTAACCCTATGCTAGCCCTCACTTGGGTTTGTGGTCTGAAAAATCTCAAGTAGAAAATTTAATTTTAAATGGTTTAGGATTGGGACTTCCCTGGTGGTCCAGTGGGTAAGACTCCACACTCCCAATGCAGGGGGCCCGGGTTTGAGCCCTGGTCAGGGAACTAGATCCTGCATGCATGCCGCAACTAGGAAGCTAGCATGCGCTACTAAAGATCCCGAGTGCTGCAATAAGACCCAGTGTAGCTGATATAAATAAATAATAAGTAAATTTTAAAAATGTTTTTAAAAAATGGTTTAGGATTGGTAGCTTCCCCAGGTGACTGCAAGAAGTAAGCACAGTCCCTTCTGGAGAACTGAAACTTTAACTCAGTCCTCAAAAAATTCTCAAAGTTCCAAGGAAAATTCATTGTCAAAAATTACAAAACATACAAGGATATAAGGCACTATGAGAGAGAACCAGCAGGAAAAACAGATACCAAAATCAGATCAGCAAAGCTTTAGACATTAGAATTTTCATTAGATACAGAATACAAGATGACAATGTTTACATGTTTAAAGAAATGAGAGAGGCTTCAAAATATAAGCAAATAATAAGATACTGTAAAAATGTCTTGGCAGATTTGAATAAGAATCATATAGAACATCTAGAAATAAAAATATGTTTATTTAAAAAATGTAAAAGCCTCAATGGATGGTTATGGATAGGTTAAAGGGCAAATTAGAAACAACTAAAGAGAATTAGTAAACAATTAGGTAGTTATAAAGTAAATGTATCTAGAATGTAGGCTAGAAAGACAAAGACGGAAAAAACGAAAGATGTTGAAAGATGTGGAGGATAGAGTGAGAAAGTCTAGCACAGGGCCACTGCTTAGGATCATTCAGATAGCAAACAGCTCAATTCTAGAAGGTACAGGAAACACAATCTATGACAGAGAAATATTAAAAGCAATGAGAGAGAAAAGTTAGACCATCTACAAATAAACAGCAATTAGGCTAACAGCTATCTTCTCAACAACAATGGAAGCCCGAATGTAGTAGAATAATGTTTTTGGTGAGTCAAGAGAAAAATATTGACCACCTGCTAATGTGCACCCAGAGAATTATGTTTCAAGAATGAAAGCAAACTAAAGACATTTTTTGACGAATAAAAACTGAGAGTTTAATCACCAACAGATCCTCACCAAAGAAGTTCACTCAGTTAGAAGGAAAATTAATCTAGATAGAGGGTCTGAGGAATACTAAGCAAATATGTGACCAATATGAGGGTAAATTTAAACTAATATATGAATTAATAATAATAATGTTTCATTTGTTGACTTAAAATAACAAGATAAAATACTGACTTCAGGTAGGATGTAGTGTATCAGAGCAGGCCAACTCCCCCACTGCAAGAGCTATAAAGGGAAAAAAAAAGCTGCAAAAATAGAAATTTTGAGGATATCAAAGAGCTGTGGAAATGAGAAGTAAATGGACCTAAGCTGCAGAAAAGGAAGAGCTCTTCCTAAATAAGCTGATAACTGCTGACAGCTTTCTTCCCTGGGGGCATTTGTGATTCTGGACATTAACTGAGGCTTAAACCTTGGCCCAAGCAGAGGTCGTCTGCCGGGGGAAACGGAATCCAGCAGAAGTTTAAGGCAGGGCTGGTATGATAGACTGGAACCTATAAAAGCCAGAAATATAAGGCTAATTTTCTCTATAGGACATTGCTGAGTGCTGATGCAGCACAGGTAACATGGAAGCTGAGGTGGAAAGTTGGAATAAAATCTCTTATGATCTCATGGTACTTAGGAGACAGAGTTCCACTAGAGGGAGAGGACATGGTATAAACGCCTGACTCTTTTCCCCCTTTTGGGAATGAGGAGACAGAAACCAGTGTGGCTCTTATTCAACAGTCTTGGAGGGCCACACTCAAGGAGCAGGGACAAACCAGAGGTGGTGGACTTAGTCTGTTAAAAACTACAACCCATCAAAGACCCATCTCAATTCCTGACTGGGCTGAGGGACTCAGCCTTTTACCCTGTCCCCTAACAGAGGAAAGGAAGAAGCTTCTCTGATAGAATAAATCATCTGGAGCCTCCACAGTTCTTTAATATACAATGTCCAGCATACAGTCAAAATCATAAAACATGTGAAGAGGCAAGAAGAGGAAGAGAAAAGGGAGCAAACAATGGAAACAGATTCACAGATGATCTGGATATTTTAGTCATCAGATAAAAACATTAACTACGATTCCTGTGTTAAAGAGAAATGAAATGGATGAAAATATGAGCCTTCTGAAGTCTCCTATCTTTCAACAGTTACTTGGAATCAGTAAAAAAGTACAAACTTGGGGCTTCCCTGGTGGCACAGTGGTTAAGAGTCCGCCTGCCGATGCAGGGG
>NW_006772699.1:3234260-3280225 GCF_000442215.2 Lipotes vexillifer | reverse complement strand
CTCCGCAACGGGAGAGGCCACAACAGTGAGAGGCCCACATAACAAAAAAAAAAAAAAAAAAAGTACAAACTTACTAGATGGATTTAACAGCAGACAAAACACAACAGACTACAGGATCAGTGATTTAAAGACAGAACAATAGGAAACAGCCAAACTAAAACCAGAAAGAAAAAAGAAAAGAACATTAAAAAAAACAACAGAGTATAAGCACCATGTGGCTCATGTCAAAGGTCCGACATACACATATTTGGAGTCCCAGAAGCAAGGAGAGAAATTGGGTAGAAGCAGTATTTGGAAAGATAATAGTCAAGAGTTTCCAAACTGATGAAAGACACCAACTCACTGATTCAAGAAGCTCAGTGAACCCCCAAAAAGGATTTTAAAAAAAATCACATCTACACACTTCACAGTCAAACTGTTAAAAACCAAAGACAAATTCTTTACAGCAGTCACAGAGAAAAAGAGACAAAATCTTCAAAGAAACATGAATGAGTCTGTTAGCTGACTTTTCAACAAAAATGCATGAACTTTTAGAAAACATCTTTAAAATGCTGAAATTTTAAAAATAACAAAACTACCCCAGTATTATATAAATAGCAAAAAAAAAAAAAAAAACCCTGCAGAAAAAGGAACAAAATAAAGATATCTTCAGACAAATGGAAACTAAAAATTAACAAAAATGTAATGTCATCAGACCAGCCCTAGAAGATATACCAAAGAAAATTCTTCAGATTGAAGAAAAATGATTCCAGCCAGAAACACAAAATTGTAAGAAGGAATGAACACTACAAAGGAAATATTTAGGCTAATATGCAAGAATATTGACTTTAAAAATCATAATATAAATAATGTCTTGTGGGATTTATAACATACGCAGAAGTCAAATTTTTAACAACAATAGCACAAAAAGTAAGAAGGGAAATAATGGAGCTTAATGGTTGTAAAATTCTTACATTGTTCAGGAAGTAGCAAAAGTCCTAAACTGTCACAGGCTAAGGATGTACATTGAAACTTCTAGAATAACCAGTGAAAAATAATTGCAGAATGTGAAACAAAAAGCCAATACAAGAGAAACATAGAATAATAAAAATATTTGTTTGATTTCCAAAAAAAGGCAAGAAAGAAGAAAGAAAACAAATAGCAAAGTGGTAGAATTAAACCCAAATATATCAGTAAGTGTATTAAGTATAAACGGCCTATAAATCACACGATAGAACTAAAATAATGAACCACAGCATTTAAGTTGGGGGGCAGGTGTTGGGAGGGCAAAATTTCCTCCCTACCCTGCTTGAGTTATTTTGGCTGATATAATAATGAAATTGACACAAGACAGATTAACAGGAAAAAAAAAAAAATTCATATGCATAGAGGTTCCATAGAAATGAGACCCCAGAGTGACCAAAGCAGCCTGTTTATAGATCAGTTTTAGACAAAGAAACAATTCTTTGTAGAGATTTAACAAAACAAAGGAGTGTGTGCTTAGGGTAGCAGACTAATGAAGAAGTAACCAGGTTGGTTTATATAGTTTTCTTAGCTTTGAATTCCCTAACTCTGGTGATAAGGATGCTTTCTCTCCTCCTAGTACAGGGAGGATACATTCAAATGAGAGATTTATCTCCCACTTTCATGGGGAAAGAGATGGATCAGAGTGGTTTTCTTTTTTTAAATATCTTTTTTTTTTCAATATATATATATATATATTTTTTTTTTCACCAGCTGTTTCTCAAGTAACTTGAATGCGGAAGAATCAATGGCATATTTTGGGGTAGCCTGCTCTGAGTCCCAACAGAGATAATTAGAGTCCAAACATTGTAAAGGTATTATTATTCAGGAGAAGAGTAGAGATATCAGTAAGATTTAGACCTTGTTAAGTGTGCATGTTAAAATAGGATACCTACTCAAAAGAATCAACCCAGTAAGCTCTCTATTCTGAATTCCTTTAGAAATCCTAGTCCATTACTCTGAATTTGACAATTATTATTGTACAGTTACAAGGTTTGGTAGAGAAGTAAAACTCTTCCTAACACTAAAAGATTTACTAATGGGCAGAGTTGAACTAGTTAACAATCGAAGAAGAGAAAAGAGATAAAGATGCCAGATGTTTCAAAAGAAAATTTTACCATCTAATGGTTGGAAGATACTCTTGGGAAAACTGATAAATCTCCAAAATATCTTCACAAAATGACACTATTATCATGCTGTGAAAATCAAACACAAAATGAAGAATGTTACCTTATGCTAAGACATGATTCTCTCTGAAAAATTTCATCCCCCTCCCCACAAAAAATCAACACTCAACAATTTCTCTTTTCAATGGAAAAAAAATTCGCACATTTGACACTATAACCTACATTTTGTTAACAGAAGATTAAAAAAGAGAAGACTTGTTTCCATGCTTTCAGGTTCAGTTTTTCAAGGTATGGCCCCCATTCAAACCTTTTGCCTTCACCATTTATAATGGATATTTTGACCCTGGTTTTAAGAAAATTCTCTTTAAGCGGTATTTTACTGGTACCAATTGTCCTTAGAAAAAACGAAGACTGCCTGTGTCTACTTTCTTTGACCCGAGAAGCATCTTTCTGTGCGTCGATATACGTATGTGTGTCTTATTTTCTTTTCCACACTGGATTGAGTCTTGGCACTTTCTGCATTTTAATAGTTGCTATGAGCCAGGCACTTGCTAAGTACCTCTCACCTAATCCTTCCAGCAGTTCTGAGGCATCTTAGATTTAGAAGCTGAGGTCTGGAGAGTTTAAGGGATGAACTTGCCCAGTGCCACACAAGGAGTTTATGACTCAATCCAGACATGTCTGACTTCCAAACCAAGCTTTTAATTTCAATGCTACACTTTCTTATCCATCTTTCTCTCCCCAGGGGTTATCACAGAGCCTGCCACATAGTAGGTGCTTAGTGAATGTTGGCAGGTCTGAACTGTGAGTTAACTCAGGTCCCCGGTTCAGTGTGATGTGGCTGAATAACTATTATTACCACTGCTCAGTTTGACTTTTGGGTGTATGGCTAGGAGCCCAGGTGCTATAAATCTATAGATGGGGATGCCTCTTTGGAATAGGAGCTGATAATGGAGCATCTTTTTCCCATCTGGCTTTATAGATGATATTATGGGGACGGGAGAACTGAAAGGGAACCAGCAGGTCCTGAGTTTCTACAATGTGCCAGGTGTTGTCTGAGGTGTTTCCAATTTGTTCTCTGCATCTCCCCACAACCCTCCAGGAGGTGTTACGATCTCACTTTTGTAGATGCATAAACTGAACCTCAGAGAGGTGAAGGCACTTGCCAAAGCTGCACGGACTACAAGCAGAAGAGCCAGGGTTCAAGCTGTCTAACTGCAAACCTCTTTGCCTCTTCACAACATTACTTATCACTATTGTTTGGAGCATCCGAACAAGATCAGAAAGTGGAGGGGAGGAGCTTTACTTGGTGGTTCTGCCACTGCTGAGAAGAAGGAGGGTAAGGTACTCAGTCATCTGCGTGGCCAGAGGGTGAGGTTTCAGGAAGAGAGCTTGCTGGTGACAAGTACTGGATAGTCCAGCCCACATTTCTGGGGCGAGGCTCAAAGCATCACTCCTTCAGCCGAGAAAGGTGAATCCCTCCCAGTAGGATTAATGGAGACGACAGTATTTGCCGTCCAGGACTGGCTAAAAGCTTGTTTGAGTTCAGATAGAAGCCTCACATTCAGGGGAACTGAGAAACAATTGCAGCAGACTCGAGAGGGTCAGGGTGAGAACTGACCCTTCCAAGAGGAGTGCCTCAGGCCTGGCACACAGAACAGAGACGCGAATGGGGATGTGTGGAGCGTCAGGTCACTTGCAGTGTAGAACTGTATATAGAAAGGGGCCTCAGAGGTCAGCCTTCTTCCACCCCCCACATTCAGCCCATTTTAGAGACAGGAAGCCAATCCCCAGAGAGGGGAAGGGACTTGTCCCAAGTCACAGAGCCAAGATGATCAAGCTCATGGGTTTTTTTGGTGATTTTTTGGTGTGATTCCATTTATTTAAATTTCAAATTAAATGCAATATTTTACAAATGTATTATTTAGGGATATGTCCATAAATGGTAAAATTAAGAAGAATAACAAAGAGGAAAATAGATGGCAAAGTTTTTACAGAGCTAGAACAAAAAATCTTAAAATTTGTATGGAGACACAAAAGACCCCAAAGAGCCAAAGCAGTCTTCAGGGAAAAAAGCAGAGCTGGAGGAATCAAACTCCCTGACTTCAGACTACACTACAAAGCTACAGTAATCAAGACAATATGGTACTGGCACAAAAACAGAAATATAGATCAATGGAACAAGATAGAAAGCCCAGAGATAAACCCACACACCTATGGTCGACTAATCCATGACAAAGGAGGCAAGGATATACAATGGACAAAAGACAGGCTCTTCAATAAGTGGTGCTGGGAAAACTGGACAGCTACATGTAAAAGAATGAAATTAGAACACTCCCTAACACCACACACAAAAATAAAATGGATTAGAGACCTAAATGTAAGACCAGACACTATAAAACTCTTAGAGGAAAACACAGGAAGAGCACTCTTTGACATAAATCACAGCAAGATCTTTTTTGATCCACCTCCTAGAGTAATGGAAATAAAAACAAAAATGAACAAATGGGACCTAAGAAAGTTAAAAGCTTTTGCACAGCAAAGGAAACCATAAACAAGACGAAAAGACAACCCTCAGAATGGGAGAAACTATTTGCAAACAAATCAACGGATAAAGGATTAACCTCCAAAATATATAAACAGCTCATGCAGCTCAATATTAAAAAAACAAACAACCCAATCCAAAAATGGGCAGGAGACCTAAATAGACATTTCTCCAAGGAAAACATACAGATGGCCAAGAAGCACATAAAAAGCTGCTCAACATCACTAATTATTAGAGAAATGCAAATCAAAACTACAATGAGGTATCACCTCACACCAGTTAGAATGGGCATCGTCAGAAAATCTACAAACAACAAATGCTGGAGAGGGTGTGGAGAAAAGGGAACCCTCTTGCACTGCTGGTGGGAATGTAAATTGATACAGCCACTATGGAGAACAGTATGGAGGTTCCTTAATAAACTAAAAATAGGATTACCATATGATCCAGCAATCCCACTACGGGGCATATACCCAGAGAAAACCATAATTCAAAAAGACACATGCACCCTAATGCTCATTGCAGCACTATTTCCAATAGCCAGGTCATGCAAGCAACCTAAATGCCCATCGACAGACGAATGGCTAAAGAAGATGTGGTACATATATACAATGGAATATTTCTCAGCCATAAAAAGGAACGAAATTGGGTCATTTGTAGAGACGTGGATGGACCTAGAGACTGTCAGACAGAGTGAAGTAAGTCAGAAAGAGAAAAACAAATATCGTATATTAACGCATATATGTGGAACCTAGAAAAATGGTACAGATGAACCTGTCTGCAGGGCAGAAACTGAAACACAGATATAGAGAACAAACGTATGTACACCAAGGGGGGAAAGCGGAGGGGTGGTGGTGGTGGTGTGATGAATTGTGCGATTGGGATTGACATGTATACACTGATGTGTATAAAACTGATGACTAATAAGAACTTGCTGTATAATACAAAAATTTTTTTTTAAATAGATGGGAAATGGAATGGAAAGAGGATTGATACTAGAATATTCTAGTTTTGAGCAAGATGGAATATACATAGTGTATTTTGTTTTTATAGCTCTCCCATACAGTATCTCATAGCTGGGGAAACTGGGGTTCATAAAGAAGGCACTCACCTAACTAAGGTCACCCTATGAGATCACCTAGCATCCCCATTCTATAAAGGGGGCCACTGAGGCAGAGGTGACACATCCCATGTCCAGCACAGAATGGCATAGTCAGAGGCACCAGATCTGTCAGCTTCTGCCCATCTTTTGGTGTCACCACAAAGACCTTCTCCACCAGGGACAGCGAGATGTGCTTGGGGTTCTTATCCCTCTGATGGCACACTTTACCCCTATTGCCTGCCCATCTAGCCAGAGTCTTTTTTCGACCCCACCTTCTGCAGTTGGAGGAGGGTTAGCTTGAATAAAGAGCTGCTGTCCTGTAACCATTAAGGCAGGCATGGGAACTTGGTAAACTTGTCAGTGTTTCTGATCTTTCAGAAGCCCCAAGGCCCTGCTAGGGGTGGGTCACTCTCAAGATCTCATTACTGAGGTAGGGGCACTGCTCACCGTTCTCAACCTCTATTCACTGTGCTGTGCTAAGGGAAGGGCACGTCTTCATCACGTGGTAGGTTCTGTAAACTTTCCACCTGTTATCTGAAAAGCACCGTGGTTGCCAGCATAACTGTGGATACGTTATAGCCCCCGTGATCCGCGTAGCAGTGCCGGACGGCAGCTACTGCTGCACTAGCTCACCGCCGGGATGCTGCATGAGGGATGGGGATTCATTTTCTATTTGCCAGTCCCATGCCTGGGCTCTAGCAGCCACCTCACTGTGCCTCAACATAAACCTTTAGAGACTTTTGCAGGGTGGAATGGGGATGGCTTCTGGGCAGGCGTGCCCTCTAGGAAGCCCAGCTGGTCTCTCTGCAGGACGGGGGCTGTGGGAGCCATGCCCCAGGAAAGCTCCTGGGCTGATTTCCTTGCCTGAAAATCCTGGTTTCCTCACGTTCGAGTTTTCCTGGATGGGTAGCGGAAAGAAGTTTCCCTAGGATCTAAAAGGGAAGCAGCCTGTATTGGGAGCCCCATTTTACAATGAAAGAACTCAGGCCCAGAGAGGGAAATGTCCACACAGCAGGCTGGTGGGGCTGCTGAAGCCAGAATCCAGGTCGAGACAATTATTATTTAAAAAAACCAATCTCGTCTCACTTCACCTTGGGCATGAAGTCACTGGGGAGGATAAATTTGTATCCACCCTGTGTTCTTGATACGCAACGTGCTTGCCCTGAGAAAGGGGAGATCTGGGTTCAGAAGATAAAACTTGTAGAGATGCCTGGGCTGTTAATCAACACCCTGGCGGCACGCTTGGCATCGGCTCCTTAACAAATTACTTGCCGAGCACCTATGCTGTGCCAGGCTCGGGGCCAGGTGCTAGGGCACAGCGGTGAACAGGCCAACCAGGTCCCTACTCTCCTGGGGTTCGAAGTCTAGTGGCGGCGACAGACAACAGGCAAGCGAACACATCCGCAAGATACGATTAGGTTGAGATAAGCGCTCCTGGGAAAATAAAACGGGGCGATGAGATGAGACATCTGGGGGAGGCAAGGGCCACTTTGGCTAGAACAGTCAGAAATATGAGGAGGGGGGCAGTTTTGCGGAGACCAGGAAGCTAAGAAGGAGTCGCCAGCCGTGGGAAGGTCAAGGGGCCAGAGGCAGGAAGAGCCTGGTGTTTGCAGAAGCCCCAGGAAGCCACAGAGAGGGAGGGGTCGGGGGGGTGGGTTCAGGGAGGTCAGCAGCTGGGGTGGCCTTCAGGGTCACGGTCAGGAATGTGGATTTTTACGCTGGGGAGTGACAACCTGATACATGAACTGACCGTGACTTGTAGGCCGCAGTCCAGAAGCTACTGCAACAGCCCAGGTTAGACATGAGGTTGGCTTGGGCTAGGGAGACCACGGAGGAGGTGAAAAGAATTGGGAGAGTCGAGGTATGTTTTGGAAGTCACGTGATTTCAGGTCCTGCAAATTGTATACGGATGGTGTTTAAGGCTGGGAGGAGAATGGATGAAACCACGGAGGGAGGGACAGGAAGGCAGTCCAGAGCCCTGGGGCCAGCCACTGCTTAGTGGGTACCATTGGAGGGGAAGCCAATGAAGGAGGCTGAGAAGTGGCCAAAAATGGATCCACTGAGTAATACTGGTTCATTGAATGAATGCGTGAGCGCCAGGGGCCAGGTGTTTGCCTTAGAGGAAATATGGCGAAGGGGTCTTTCTCTGGGCCTTCTCTGTAGGAAGGGGGACTCCCGTCTGATGGAGCACCAAGCTCGCTGTGGTCATTGCTTCAGGACCATCCCCTCCATGGACTGAGAGCTTCTGAGCAGGGCCTGGGTGTCATTTATGCATCTCCGGTGCCAAGGACACAGCTTGGTGCAAAGGAGACTTCTGGAAGGAGGACTGGATGACACACCATGTATGTCATGGGGCCGGAGAAGTGCCCGGGGGGTGCCTACCCTAGGGTCCCTCATCCCTCACCTCCTCAACTCCCCTCACACCCAGTAGTGAAATTCCACCTTGACTCACGCCAGGCCTGAATCTTTCACTCTGAGCTGAAGCCGTGACTCTAGTTGCATTTCACATTCCAGACGTAACGGCGTGTTTTCTCCCATCTCCCTAGGCTCCGTGCAGAGAAGGAGAGAAGCAGGTGACAGAGGGCCCTAGAGGCAGGCTTGGGGATGAGGAAGGATGGGGCCAGGAGTGAAGGAGGAGGAACAGCTGTGTGTGTGGACAGACCCTCCCTGTGGCTCCCGACCCAGCAGAGTCCAAAGTCAAGGTGATCAGAAGAACAGGGGCTGATGAGGCTGTGAGGAACGAACTGGCCTTAGGGGGACTTCCCACGCCTGCCCTACTGTAAAAGGGTTTTGGAATAATAATAATCATAATAGAGTGTTTAGCATCTATGGCGCATCTGCTGTGTCAGGCTATGTGGGCTTCATCAAATCACCCTGCTTAATCATTCACCTGACTGCAGACTGACATGTTCCTCAAAGTGGCTGTGGGGAGGACACGTCCACCTGAGAACGTGCCTTGGAAGTCTGCACCACATGCACTCAGAAGCTCCTCTGCCCATGCTGGGGAAGGAGTGCAGGACAGATAGTTAGAGCCCTGGCTGAGAACAGTTCTTGGAGCCTCAGTTTCCTCATCTGCAAAATGGGAAGAACCATAGTAGCCTTCCCCCCAGGGCTATTTGAAAGATTAGGTGAGGTTGTAAGGTTTCGGGGTGTGCAGGGTGTAGCATGGAGCTGAACTCAGCTGTGGGGATTCTTCTTGCTTTAAACACCTAAAGGGCAATGGGGCCAGGTCTGGGGCCAAAGGGGCAGCTGCTTCAGTCACAGTCTCGGCAGGACACAAAGGCCCACTCAAATAGAGTAAACTGAGGCAGCATAACAAAGGGACTGTTTCCAGTGGTGAGGGCAGTACTGCATGGATGGTGCAGTACTCCGGACAGGGAACAGTGGGTGCCTTTAACACCCCAATCCAAAGAGTGAAGGGCAGCTGTCACTACCCAGAGACAGAAAGATCTGGGTGGAGAGGGCTGCCTGAGAGGGACCTTGCCCTTTTTTGAGGGCCCGCCGGGCAGCCTGCTACAGTGCCAGGGGAAGGAGCCTGGGGGCAGGTACCTTGATGTCCCTCTCCTGCCCTTAGTCTCCTGTTGATGCCTCCATTTAGAACAGCCAGAAGCCAGAGGCAGGCCCTCCTTGCTAGCGTCCTCCCAGGTCAGCCTCCCTGGCACACATGGAGGACGAGGCAGAAACAAAGACTATCCAGCCCAAGGGTTAGTACAGGCAGGAAAGGCGGAAGCAGACACCTACCCCGGCCCATGTTACAGATGGAGAAACAGGCTCAGAGGGTGACTGAATCACTGAACCTGGGCCGCCTGACTCCCTTGTCCTTGCCCTTAACCATTGTCCCACGTGGCTCCACCCATCCGTACCCTGAGCTGGGTGTTATTTTCCTTACTTACAGTTAAGGGAACATGTGCTCAGGCGGGTAACGTGACTCATCCAAGGTCACACGGCAGAATCAAGATGGTAGAAACCAGGCCTGGAGGCCCCAGTGCCAGGCTGCTTTCCTCGCTCGGCACAATCCTGCCTTGGCAGGAGGAGGTGTTTAGACCGGAGCTGCTAACCTTTCTGAGCCACCAGCCTCAAGTGCCAAAGGATGGCTGTGAGGGTGGGTGTCTGGGGAGAGCTGGCTGTTGCCCCCTCTCTCTTTGCGAAGCCCCGTTCTGGTGAAGCTCTGGTGTGTAATCTCTCCTCAGCAACGATTTTTCCAGAGCAGAGCTTCACAAGTGCGACTCTCCTCTCCTTAATCCATCTTGCCCAACACCTTGGGGACATGTCCTGCCATCCTGCCTCCTTCCTTTCCTGCCCTTCCCAGCCCCACTAGCAGCTCTGCAGACTTCCGAGTGGGTTTTCTTTGACTCTGTTCTCTGCACCGGACGGATAATACATAAGGCTGTTCGCCAAGGTCATCTTTAACGCAGGTGCGCTGCGGGCGTGAGGGAGAGTTAAATCACCGAGAATCAGCCCAGGGCCGCCTGGCTTTCCTCAAGGTCTCAGCAGGTGTGGGGCAGGGGAGGGGAGGCGGAGGCTCTGGTCCCTTTCCTCTCCTCACTCTAGCTTGACCGGTGGGACCGGGCTGGCAGCAGGGCAACGTTTGCCTTCCATTATTTCATCCTTGGGGAGGGTAGAGAGAAAAGTGGAGGACAGGGTGGTTTTGATGATGGTAGACAAAAGGTTGTAGGCCACAGTCTGGACAGAAAATGGTCAGCTCCTGGTAAAGGTGGGGCAGGGCTTGGCCTGTTTACTAAGGTGGAGGTATGAGTCTCTCTCTAACAATACTCCCATTCTACTGATGGGAAAACTGAGGTCCAGGGAAAGAAAGGTGGTTTTCAAGGTCATAGACAGTAGTAATTGGTGGAATGCAGCAAAGCACACCTCCCCTGGGTGAGTGGAAGGAGCTCCCAGGTTAGGACCCCAGGGGTCCTTAGTTTGAATCCAGACTCTGCTCTGACTTGCTGTGTGACCCCGGGCAAGCCACTGCCAGTTTCCGGGTTTCAGAGTTTGACGTTTTTGGTTTTGTTTTGCTTTTTTTAATCAAGCACCTACCATGTGCGAGGCACTGGGATTCTTCAAGGAACAAGCAAAATCCTGCCTTTATGGAGCTTATATTCAGGAGGAGACCCTCAGCTGGGCACTCAGTGGGCATCATTTCCAATCCTCGAGACAACCACCAAAGACTGGTATTATTAATATCGCTTCACAGGTGAGAAGACTGAGCGCCATCTCTACACCGGTGGGACAGGAGGAGACACTTCCTCCAACGATTCCCTCCCACCTCCATCCCCACCCCACAATGTTCTCCTGGCAGGGAGAAGCAGAACCCAGTTCCCGTGATACTGCACATCTCAGATACTTAAAATTTTCTTTATTTGGTCTGGAGATGTGCGATCAAATCTTTTTTTTCAGAAGTAGATTTACCTTCTTAATTATGTTTGAGGTAGATTTACAATGCTATGAATTCCCACTCCCTGAATAAACATGGGAGGCCAGCGTGTGCTCAGGGAAAAGCCTCAAGAAGTATGAGAGGCAAGGGGTGGGGATGGGCAGGCTGGGATTTTAGCATTTCCTGCAGGTTTTCAGAGGGTGATCATTCACACAGGAGAGCAGCTGGGGTAGGGGTGCTGGATTTACAAAAAGTTGGGGGCTAAGTGGGAGGGGGGCCTCTGAAGGCAGTCCCCTCCCCTCTTTTCTCTGGTCCTTTATCAGTAGGAGGTGGGTGATTAGATGTTGCTGGGGAAGCAGAGAGATGTACAATCCCCAGCTCCCTGGTGCCATGGTCCGAACGTTTGTGTCTCCCGAAAATTCATATGTTGAAACCTAACCCCCAGCGTGATGGTATTAGGAGGTGGGGCCTTTGGTGGGTGATTAGGTCATGAGGATGTGGTCTTCATGAATGGGATTAGTGCCCCAATAAAAGAGGCCCCAGAGGGCTCTCTTGCCCCTTCTACCACTTGGGGACACAGTGAGAAGACAGATATTTATGCGCTTATAAATCAGGGGGTGGGCTCTCACAGACACTGAATCTGCCAGAACCTTGACCTTGGACTTCCAAGCCTCCAGAACTGTGAGAAGTGACTGCTTGTTGTTTATAAGCATTTGTTATAGCAACCAGAATGAAGACAACTGTATTCTGGCTTTTTCTATCCCATGAAAACTGCCAGCCTTTCCTTGTGGCCTCTAGCACAGAGTAACAACATTGAAGAAAGCTCATATCTTCCCTCCTCTTCCCCCCACCCAAGGGCACCCCATCATGTTCCACTGAGTTACTAGGCCAGGGGTCAGGCAGAACTTGCTGCCTCTGCCTACCCCCATGAAGGCTCCGAGGACAGGAGCTAACCTAATTTGCATCCTCTGAGACAGAGCCTGGCAGGCACCACTGCTCCTGACCTCCCCCTGGGTCACTGGGATGGTACTGGGACCACAGCCCCTGAAGCCCGCACAGCCCCTGCTGGCTGAGTCAGGGACAACAGGATCTGCAGCTACGGGACGAGTTAGCAGCTAATGAGAAATGGAAACTACGAGAACAAACAAATGAAGCAGCCACTGCTGTGGGAGAAACACGTTCATCAGACTCTCTGAGAAACCGAGGCAGCCAGCACAGACCACTGCACACAGGAGGGGGCTTCGGCTGCTAAATGATCCATCCTGGGCCAGGAGGCAGCTGCCATAGCCCAAGTCCCGTGAGGCCCCGCGTGTCACCCCGCAGGCTCACGACTCCTGGGCCTCCCTTCTGGGCCGGGCAGCTAGTCCTGTCTGGAGCTTCTATGGGGCAGAGACTGACTGCAGGGTGAGGCTGGGGTGACATTGAGCCAATGAATGAACAACTGCCTAGGAAAACACTTGAGGGCGAGCCCAGCCTGCCCGCCTGGTCTAGCCCATTGCCCTCCTGACCCCACTCCTTGCTGGACCCAAGGCTTATAATTTACTGTTTACCAGAGATGTTGCTTGTACCCATTTTGCAGGTCAGGAGACGGGCACTGGGAGAGGGGCTGTGACTTCCCAAGGACTGCAAATCTAAAAGATGAAATGTGAACTTCATGCACTCACGTCTTGGGATTCAACGTTGGAGCTCTGTCCGTCAAACAACTTGAACCTGAGTCTCTCTGTGT
Source organism: Lipotes vexillifer (assembly GCF_000442215.2). NCBI lineage: Eukaryota > Metazoa > Chordata > Mammalia > Artiodactyla > Lipotidae > Lipotes > Lipotes vexillifer. The sequence goes on along the minus strand of NW_006772699.1, from coordinate 3,267,349 downwards.
TCACATCTTCCCCACACGTACGACCCCCATTCTAAAGATGAGGAAAGTGACGCTTAGAGGTGTTGAGACACTGATCCGATGCCACACAACTACGAAATCACAGAGCCGAATTCCAGGCACTGTGCCAAGTGCTGGGCATATGAGGCAGTGGAACCCAGTGGTCAAGGCTCTGAGCTTACACTGCCTGGAGGGACTGTGAGCCCTGGCAGCATGGCCTTGGGCAAGCTATCCAACCCTCTCTACATTAGTTTCCTTGGCTGAAGAATCAGGATAAAAACAGTACCTGCTGCATAGGGTTGTGAGATGGTGTAGGGAGAGCAGTGCCATGCTCACCAGAAACTCTCCATAAATGTTGGCTGCTTTTAACCCTTGTTACGCTATGCCTGGTTCTGGAAATGTAGAGATGAGGGAGGTGCTGCCTTTCCCCTCTCTGAGCTCTCTGAGTCTGTTGTGTTCTCCTGTCTTGTTATTCTCAACATCCAGAGACCCCTCCCCAATTCGGGGTGCAGGTAGGGCGTTCCACGCTGACTGCGCCCAGAAAGCAGAGAACAAAGAAGGCCCTGCTTGACTTCTGAGTCTCTAAACAGAATCTGACAACTGCAGGCAAAGACCTACAGTTGTCAGAGAAAAGGCTTTTGATTCCGTGGACTCTCTGAATTCCACAAGCCCAGAGCTGTGAAGGACTCCTGGAAAAAACCACGGATCTGAAAGCTACCTTCTTGGTCAGAGAAACCTCTGCCTCACCAACCCCTCCCCTGCCCTGTACCTAAAATTTGCCCGAACTGGGGCAAGCAGGATGAGGACAATCTGAGGGGAAGGAAGACTAGGTGTTTGTTGGTGGTCACCTGAAAAGGGATTGTGACCCTCCCCTCCAGCCGAGTCTCTAAGGCAGCAGGAGGGGCGGGTCTGAGAGCAGAGGGCAGCCACACAGCCTTGTGGCCTGTGATCTGGATACCAAGATGGCCTCATGCGGCGTCCTGGACAACGTGTCTGAGGTGGTGTCAGAGGACCTTATCCCAGAAAGCCCACTATCTCCTTATGCCCAAGAGGGTCTCAGGAATATCAGAGAGAGAGAGAGCATGAACTAGACTCAGGAGGCCTTGAGGCTCAGATATGGAGAATACCCCAGGGATCCGCATGGACCTGTGACCTGAAGCAAGATGGGTCAAGGACATCAGAGTGGATTCGAGCACAGAGAGAAGACTGAGGACCAAACGCCCCCGCCCCCGCCCCATGCTTTGGCACCCCTGCCTGCCTGTGATGGCAGAAACTTCCTGACACAAAAATGCAACTCCAGAGAAGTGGGGGAGGAACCTAAACTGACTAAGATTTTGTTTCTTTCATTTGGCAGAATGAAGGCCTGAAGTTGAAATTAAGCTCGGTTACCGAACAATAAAGAAAGCAACGTTTCTTGCATACCCAAGTCTGTGGTCTGAGTTGGCTGCAGGCTATAAGCCAAGAAGAATTTTTAATATGAAGTACTGATCTCTAAGATTTAGGTCAGTCTAAGGGCTAGAAAGAAGGAAGGTCAAGGAAGACTTCCTAAAGGAGGTGATCCAGGAACTGGGTTTTGAAGATCATGGAGGAGTTGGCCAGATGGATAAGAACGGCAGTGGTGATGACGTTGCAGGTTCGGGAATTGCCTATGCACGGGCTTGGCAGAGAGAAAGGGCTGTCCTGCTTAGGGAGTTGAGAGTGGCCTGAGGCCAGTGACCATTGGAAATAGTGTGAGCTGGGTCTGGAAAGATGTGGGGCCAGGACTTGATGATTTCAGAGGCCATGTGGCTGCTTCAAGGGCCTGTTCCCCCTGGGTTGGGGTACTGGGGCTCCTGCAGTGCCTCACACATTTTGGCCTGCCCTCAATTGAGTCAAGGGTAAAAATAGCAAACCACATTCCTCTAATGCTGCACTATGGGGTAAAGGAACCTATCCTGTTTCTTCAACAAAGCAAATTATTAAAATGTCCTCATTAGGCGCAGGAATGGCATAACAAAGCATGCTAATTATGAGATTTGAAACTCCCGGTGCCATAGAACTGATATTACCAAAGATAGGAATAATTGTTAGTGGTGGACTTGCCAGAGGAGGACTTGATCTCATTATTTCATGAAACTGAAGTCGGTATTTATGTAATGTGCAAAGTTTTGCCTGAGGCCACCTGAACCTCACCACCTCACTGGTGATGCTCAGTCTACCAGCTTCAACAAAACCCGGGGTAGCTAGGCATTGGGAGCACAGGATTCTAGGTCCCAGCCCAGACCTCCAGAATGAGAATTTGCATTTTAACAACACTCCCAGGTGATCTGTGTGCACAAAAGTTTGAAAGGACTGAGGTAGAAGGCAAAAGCTTCCAAAGACCCATCAGCATAACAATTCCCCTCTTTAATTTTCTACAGATACTGCCTTGTCCTCGCCTGATTCTACAGATTGTCTAGGGCTCATGCTGCCTTCACACAGGGTCAAGTCTTAAACCCACACACTCTGTCCTACGAGGATGCACCTATCAGGTAAGGCTCTTGGTTGCAAACTACAGTATTCACTCTAGTTGGTTTACACAGAGAAAGAAGTTATTAGAAGATATTTGGGAATTCAGAGAATCTCCAAGAGGGTCAAGGTGTTAGGTTTGGAAGGCCCCCTACCTGGAACAATGTTCAAGCCCTCTCTAGGAGAGACGCCACCCACATTCTCATTGCTCGGTATAGGCACCATGGCCACACTAGGAACTAGACACCAGAACATCCCCACCACTGCCTCTACAAAGCTGTTTGCCTCTGCTGCCACCCTCACCAAAAATGGAGTCCATACTTCCTTAGGTGAACCTCTTCCAAATAAAGCCTCATGTGGGTCCCTCTGCTGTCTTAGCCCTAGATGCAAGGGCAGCAGAAATTCTGAGTGTGAGTTCCCACCTTGGGGAGGGAGAATTTCTAATGTCAGGAATTTTCCAAACATAGGGAAAGTGTTCAATAGATCCTGGGACGCCAAGAACTGCTGAAGGGCCAATCTTGTGGGCAGCTCTCTAGGTATGAGAGGCAGAGGGTATGAAAGTGTCAGGCAGCCCTATCCTTGTCCTTGAAACCCAGCTACACGATTTGCTATTCTTTGGGCAAGTCATTTCCTCAACTTGAGCCCCAATTTCCTCACCTACAAAATGAGAAGAGTAATACCTGCAGCATTGTTGGGAGGATTAAAAGGAGCAGTTTGCAAAGCCCCTAATGCAGTACCTGACACATATGCTATCATTGACATAATACTCATAGTTGTGAGATCATCACCACCAATAATAGTCCTATCCTGGAGTCCTGGCAACCATCTGTGCTTTGATTCTATTTATGTTGCCATCTAAACAATCAACCAATATCTCATGAGCAATGAGCAACTACATGTGCCGGGCACTGTACTAGATGCTGGAATGGTAAATGAGAGATACGGTCCCTGCTTGCCAAGAGCTGGCCATCCAGGAGAAATAAATACACCCACAGCATTCTGCAATGGGCTGGTGACCATGGTGGTGGAGAAACCATTAATCCCCAAGAAAACTATTCAGATGAGACAATATTCAGGGATAGGTTTGGTGGGAATTCCCTGGTGGTCCAGTAGTAAAGAATCTGCCTTCCAATGCAGGGGGCGCAGATTAGATCCCTGGTCGGGGAACTAAGATCCCACATGCCGCGGGGCAACTAAGCTGGCGCGCCACAACTACTGAGCTCGTGTGCCTCAACGAGAGAGCCTGCGTGCCGCAAAGTACAGAGCCCACGTGCTCTGAAGCCTGCATGCCACAACCAGTGAGAAGCCCGAGTGCCAAAACGAAGGTCCCACGCGCCACAATCAAGACCCAACGCAGCCAAAAAAATAAAGTAAATAAATAAATAAATAAAATTTTAAAATATAGACTTAAAAAAAAAAAGATAGGCTTGGCAAGGGAGTAAGGATGGGAAGGAAGGCATTTAAAGTCTAGAGACCAACAAGAACAAAGGCATAGAAGGGGAGAGCTGTGAGGCAGTTTGGGGGAAGACTCTATGACCTGGTGACTAAGAGTCTGCACTCTGCAGTCAGACTATCTAATGTGGGTTCAAACCCCAACTCTGCCATTTATAAGCTCTAACCCTGGGCAACTTTGGTATCCTACCCTGTAAGTCTATGGTTTGCCATCTGTCAAATGGGAATAATGAAAACAGAGCCAATCTCAGAAGCTCCCAAGAAGATGAATGTTCAACAGTAAGCACAGTGCCTAACATGAAGCAGGTGTCCAGCAGATGCAAGAGAGAATGATTTATGATTATTCAGGCTGGAGGTTAGAGTGAGTAGCGCCTTGGTGTGAGATCAGTCCTTGCCAGAAACCTTGCAACCTTTAACAAGGCAGCAACATCTTTTGCTTCCACCAGCCCGGCGGCCGTTCCTCTTCTAGGATGAGCTCCTGGGTTTTCCCACTCCTCCTCCAAATACAGTCCACTCGGTTGTTAAGGCAGAATTGTCCTTCCTCCTAGATCCTGGCCAATTAGAGTGCAGTGTGTGGCCAATGTAGGCCAACGAGAGCCAGCCCTGGGATTTTCCTGGAACTACTGAGGAGAAGCTCTTTCCCAATGGGGTTGCTGAGCTGGCAGAGCGTGAGTCTGGGGCTGCTGGTGGCTGCTCTCAGAACCCCAAAGCTAGAGCTCTCTTGAGAATGAAGCCAAAAGATAGGAGAGCAGACCTGAGAAATGGAAATCCACAGACTCCTGTTGACACTGTCTTTGAGTACCTGGATTCAGCTGTGACTGGAGTTTACCCTACCCTGGCCTTCTTATTACATGAACCAACAAGTCCTTATTTTTTTCTCAAAGAGTAAGAGTTGGCTTTCTGTTGTTTGGAACTGAAAAGGTCCTGACTAATGCAGATGGGATGCCCACTCACCCTTCATCCTGCAAATGGGCCATGGGCCCATCTTTGAGGCTAACAATTGTCTCCTATTCAATAACTGCCAGCTCTGCTGAATTGTTGAAGGGAGGCCAGTGGGTTCCATTCCCAAATTCGGAGCATCACCCTGTCTGGAATGACATTCCCCACGTGCATGTGCATTCAGAGGCGGTATCAGCACACATCCCTGCACGAAGTCTCCTTTCCAAGTGAAAAATAACCTCAAGTCCTTTTAGACCCTTGGATTTCTCTGATTGGGTGTCCATGACCCTGTGACATCTTGAGGTCCTAGAATGAGAAGCAGATTTCCTGCCAATAGGCAGAGAGGGGGGGAATAGAGGGTAAGGGGCCCGATTTACTCTGACATCCCACAAAGGCCTCCGCTCCCCAAATAAGCCTGGCTCTTGCCGCATCAGCAACATTACGCTCTTGGACATGTGTTTCCAGCTATCTTCCAGATTCCTTAGGAAGACCGACTACATTTTCTGAACTCTTGCTGTGCCCCAGGCACTAGACGTAACACTTCTCATGAATTCCTCATGCCAGCTGTGCAGGAGGGCCCATTCTACAGATAAGGAAGGCCATCCAGCTAGCAAATACCACGGTGGAACTGCAGCTCTGGCCTGCAGCTCTTTGCACAAGCCCATATGGTGCTGGGAAGGTCTAACAGGCCTTCGAAACAGCTATCCAGCTACCCAGAGACCACTTGTAGCTCACTCCTGGAAAAAGGGCCTGCCGACTGCAGCAGGGTACTGGGAGAGGTGAAGGGCCAGGTAGCGGGGTGAGCGGGGGTGAGGGGTTGCCAGGGAGCCACTGCAGCCTCTGGTTCTAGAGCAGCTGGGAGGCTGAGTCAAAGCAGCCTGGGCGGGATTGGCTGCTGAGACACAGGTTCCCCCCGAGGGCAGGCCCCGGGCAGAATTTCTCATGTAGTCAATCCTTAAAACTCCAAGGTGAGTTCCGGAAGCCTTCCCAAATCCTCCAGCTCACAAATACCACTGCAGCATGCCCTCTCCCTGATGTGCAGTGAAAGATAACAGAAGTAAAATGACCCCTTTAGAACCACTGCATGTCTATAAATACAGGGCGATAATCATTTATGAAACTATTAAAATAAATTTTGCCCCCCAAACTAATACTGTGTGGCATTAGATTACATCATTATTCTCAAAACAAACGTGTTTTATTTATTTATTTAATGCTTTCACTGTTACCAGGAACCCAAAGACAGACAGAAGAAAATGAAGTTGTCTTAAGATGTGCATGCTTGGGGAGGGTATGTGAGCGTGTAAGCACGTGTGCAAACCTCCAGCTCAGTGACCCTCCCTCACCTTCAGGCCTCTAAGGAGCACCCTTCAAGTGTGTACCTTTGCAAAATAACTAGTGACCACCTGCTGTGGGTCTTCCGGTCATTCCTGAATAGTTTGAAAGGCCAAACTCATATGCCTGGCTCTGCGTCAGCTCTGAGCTGCTGACTTTGGCGTGTGGCCTCACACTGGGTCCTCAGAACCTTCACAGCCCCATTTCATGGGTTATGAGCTCACTGAGGTTCTAAGGAGGAAAATGACTTTTCCAAAGGACTACAGAAGCCACAAGGCCACGATCAGAATTTTCCCCCAGGTCTTCCTGATGCCATGCCCATGTGGCTTTTCCAGGGCCAGCACCCCTGCCTCCTCAGTTTAATTCAGCTCTGCAAACATTCATTCATTCAGTTGCCTCAAATCTCCTCTGTAACAGGACAGAATATTAGCAAATAACTAAGTGAACACGTCGCTTTATTTACCTCCTGCCATATGTCAGGCACTGTAAGTTGAAGACACCTTGAACTCAGACCTTCAGGCTTCATGGTCTGGAGCTTCATGCTGGGCTCCTGGTGAGCAACGGTGTCCTGGAGCCTGGAGAAGGGTCACCTAAGCCAGCTTTGGGATGGAGGAGAAACACGGGAAGGCTTCCTGGAGGAGGTGATGCTTATACCAAGCCCCAGAGGATAGGAAGTAGGTAGTCAGATGAAGGGTGTGGTGCGAGGCTGGGCGGAGGTGTCCCAAACAGTGAGGATGGGATGAAAGCAGCTGACACTGTCTCAGTCTTCCCCTCCCACGTGTCACTACCTGGGTTTCATTGGTGACTCTCCAATTCCAGCAAATTTGCAAGGCCCAGAAGGACAGATCTCCAATTGGAGGGGCACGATCTGGGTGCAGCACACACTCGATATGCAGGAGAATGAATGAACCTCTCCACACCCACCCCCCGACCCAGACCATGTCCCTTGACTGCATGGACCTCCCTTCAGAAATGGGCTGCCATGTAGAGTTGATGACGACCAAAAAAAAAAAGCTGACTTTTATCGAGAGTGTGCTGTGGGTCAGGCCCTGTGCTAAGCACTGCAGACTTGGTGCCAGCTTCATAGTCACACTGACTTTTACAAAAGAGGAAACTGGGTCCCAAGAATGTGACATGAGCTTGGCAAGGTCACACAGCTGGAAGGTGGAAGAGCCGGGTTTTGAACCCAGCTGTAGGTGAAAGTGCCTGACGATCCAGGGCAGATTGTGGGTGCTACTACTGGGAGATTTGGCAGGGCTGAGCTGGGGCCTGGCGCCTGGGAGAAATTCCAAGGGTGGTTGTGAGATGGAATTCCACGGAGTACAGAGTCACCCCAGGAGAGCAGCCTGGTCAGCTCTGGCATTTCTAGGCTGTGGCACCATTTCCCTGGTGATTGGCAGAGATGAGCCTGTGCAGGGGTGAGGCTTCTGAACACGGGACAGAAACTAACCCTCACCCCTTGCTGAGGGGGACGTCAGAGACATGATTACTGGAATTACTCCCTTCACCAGGCGGACCCTGGGGAGTCAGATGGCTCCCTCCACCCTCCTCTCCCTCCCACCCCAGGAGAAGCATCCAGAGCACTCCTGCCTCTGCTTAGTTGCCTAGGAAAGGGGCTTGTCACCACCTTTGGCTGGTACTGCAATACTGCAGTCTGAGTCAGAGACACATGGCAGGAAAGGTCAAGGCTCCCAAATTAACTCAAGGAAAAACTGCCAATCAGCAAAGATCTATGTAGGGTTTTCACGAAGGTCTTCCTTCCTCCGCATTCCAGGAAGGGAATGCACGTTGATGACATGCCAAGAAGGGCATACTCCAGACACTGGAGTGCTTGGTTATTCCCTTATTAGACTTTGTTAAGTCTCAGGCACTACCTCCGGGCTTTATCCTCACAACACCCCTATGGGGGATTTTGATCCCCCATTTCACAGAAGGGCAAACAGGCTCAGAGAGGTTAAGCTACTTGCCCAAGGGCATCCAACTGGTAAGTGCTGGAGCCGGGTTAGGACCCAGGCAATTTGCAAAGTGTGGGCTCAGCCCCTCAGAGACCAGAGACAGGGACAGGCCCACGGATGCAGCCGTTTCCCAAGCCCAGGCACACAGCAGGGACCCAGTAAATGGGGCACCTCAGACTGAGCCCAGGGCCTCACTAAGACTAAAATGTCTCAGACAAAGTTCCCCAGGCCTTGCACCTGCCCCCTCATTTCATTCAATCTGGAACAAAACCAAGGTGCATGTTTTTCCTCCCCGGCCCCAACCCACTTCTCAGAGGCAGGGGTTTTGTAGAGGTGACAGCCCTCTCATGCCTGGTGAGCCCTTGGAGAACTCAGAGCACATGACCATCCAGAGGGAAGCCGTCCGACTCCAAACTTGGCGGGCTGGGCCTCGGAAGAGAGAGCTCCAGGCTGGGGTTCAGGAGTCAGCCTTCTGGGGTGGAAAGGGGTAGGGCCCTTCTCCTCTCAGGACCTCAGTTTCTCCCTCTAAAATGAAAAGGTAGACCGGTTCAAATCTGTTTTTTCTTTTCGGATTTGCTGTTTTGTGAGTATCCACCTCGGGACGTGCAGCAAACATTCGATAGAAGAGCTACTGTGTACTAATTCGGTTGAGTGCTTTACATGAATTATTTCACTGAATCCTCCCAACAATCCCACGGGGTAGGCTCTTTTGTTACTATTATTTGTACGTTGCAGATGGGAAGAAAGAAGAACAGTGGGGTCAAGTGACTTGCCCAAGGTCACCCAGCTAGCAGGTGATGGAGTCAAGATTCAAACCACAGTCCAGCTTCAGAGCCTGGAGCATTCACCCTTCCATCCTTCCATTCCACACTTACATTTTCAAGCAGGGCAAGGCCACGTTTGAGGAACTAGAGGAAGGGCACAGTGGCATCCAATAGGGGTGGTTGTCATGAAGGTGGCAGGTGGGGGTCTGGTCTTGGAGGATGGGGTGTTGTTGGCCGAGAAGAGAATATGGCTGAGCAGCAGACTGGGGTAAGAGGAGTGGAGCTCAGTGTGGGGCGTGATGAGTGGCAGGAGACATCCGAAGGATGATGCCCAGCATGCACTTGGAGATGCATGGCTGAAGCTCAGAGGGCAACGTGGGTGTTGGAGTACTTGGCGTCAATAGTATCTAGGTGCTTGTGGGAGGGGATGGGCTCTCCCAGGGAGGGAGTACACAAAAGGGCTTAGGTTAGAACTCTGGGATCCTTCCTTGAGGAGGGTAGGCAGAAGGACAAAGTCATCAACTTCCTACCTCTATCGACTTTACATTTGCCAAGTCCTAGCCCTGCCAGCTGGGATTCTTAGGAGGCCAAAAGATCACCCTCTTCTTTAAAACTCGGCCCTGAGAAGCAGTGATCGGTCACAGTCCCAAAACCCTGCCTCTCTGCTCTGGCACCAGCCCAGGATTCTCCAGCAGGCTCTGAATCGTGTAATTATCCATGCAATAATTATGCCTGGCAGAAGGCTTCAGCTTTCCTGGGGGAGGGCTTCCCAAAGCATTGCCTAGCAATCCAATCACCATCAGCCTGCTCTGAGGATGCTCGCCACAGCCCGACTCCCTTCCTCTGAGCGCAGTTCCTGGCCTGGGGGAGACCTCCTGTGCAGGAGCAGGTGGGCGCCTGTCAGTCTGACAGGGGCACCTGTCAGTATCACTTGGTTTGGCTTCCTGGATGTACACAGAGCCATCTCTGACTACTGCCACCCAGCAAGCTTCCACCATCTCCTACGGCCCTATTTATGACCCAGAGGGGGGGAAAAATCTATCAACTAGGAGCAAGCAACTAATCAGTTTATTCGGTTGCCTCAGGTCTTCTGATGTAATTATAATTCCTACTAAGGCACCGGTGTCAGGCTCGTTTCAACAACCACTGCAGACACGATAATCAAAGCACAGGATTCCTTTGTTCCAAATCCTGTACAGATGAGGCTCACAAGGTATGCTTTGGAGGAAAAACTAAGCATGTTTTTTTAATTATTTTTTTCTCTCATCTCCTCTCCTTCCTGTTTCCTTCCATACAGAGATCAGGGAGAAGCTGCCAAAATGTCCCACGTGCAGCTGGAAACAGACCCAGGCCGATGGGGCTGTGAATGTGGCTCTTACACGCTCACGGGCCAGCGAAAGATGCCTCGTGATGAGGCAGGAGTGGTGCCCAGGAGAGGCTGCTGGCTGCTTCCCAGAGACCTCACAAGGTGGCATTTACTTTGGTGAACTCCCCAGCCCCTGGCCCCCAGCCTTGGAGGTTCGGAAACCTGCTTTTGCTGGCACGCCCAGAAGGGACCCATCTGTCAGGAGAACACTCCCATTAACCCAGATCATGAGACCAAAATATAAACCACACTGAGAAAAGGAACTGTCGTGCAAAGCAGGACTGCTGAAGCTGTCGTGACCTGTGCTGTCTCTCCCTAGAGGCAGAGCTGCCTGGGAAGGCGTGTTATAATAATAATAAAGTTTCCTGATGAACCTAGAATCATCTGGGATGCTAGCTGAACCACTAGAAGGTTTAATAGCATCAGACTCTGACTGTTTGCTGCATCCTTTCCCCAGGAGGGAGATAGTTGACCCTAGGATCACACAGGTGATCTGCCCTTTTCTATGCCCAAGAGGACCCAACAGCATCTGGACTCAGACTCCTTCCCCAGGTAGGACCCTTACCCAGCTGATTGGGTGCCCATCCCTGAACTGCTGTCTGTGGCAGGCCTGGCTGTAGTCTTCACACTACCTCCATCTTAGCTTCCCCAAGAGTATAAACTTGCTGTGGAGCCAACCAGCGACCGCATTTTCTGCCTCCTTCCCCTACCCCACCTCCCCACCACATCTGGCTGGGGTTAGGCGCAAACCCTCCCAGTGAAATTTGTGTATAAGTGATGTCTGTCATGGCTGGGTCACAGTGATTAAGAAGCAGTGTGTTATCTCTACCCCCTTCACCTAGATGTAAAGGAGGCCCTAGGGTTGGTGGAGTGACAAGACAGAAGGAAGCTGGATCCCTGAGAGACGACGTGGAAGAAAGCTACTAGCTCACCAGGAACACCCACATTGAACAGCTACACGAATGATAAATACAATTCTGTGTTAAGCCATTGAAATATTGGGGTCTATTTGTTATAGCAGCTAGCATTACCCTAAAGAATACATTTTTCCATTCTAGGCCTGCCTCCCTGAGAATACAGTCATCAGCCAACGGAGTGTTAAATCTTCTGAAACTTCAAATTCATACCCAACCACCATCTCTTGTGTCACTCCTAAAGGTGGCTGATGGTGCGTGCTGTGCATGGATTTGCTTTCCCAAGTTCTAACTTGATTCCCACCTGCCATCCTTCCCAGATACGAGCTGATGTTACTTGCAGATCCCAAGCCACAGGCATGATATGGCAAATGGGATTCTGAAAGTATAGAGATTTGTACATATACAGCAACACACAAATGACTGGAATGGTCTTTCAGCCTGGAAGAAGAGTTTAAATGCGCACACGCACACACACACACACACACACACACACACACAGAAATGCACTCACAGGAGCAGAATGGAGACAGAGCAGAGAGATAGCCTGGGCTGTACAGAGGGAGCAGAAAATGTGAACTTGATCAGAACTGCGATGCAGATAAATTTCAACTATCTCCATGTCAACTGTAATCAATTGGTAGTGACTGCTTGGAATGCTGTGTTAAGAAGGATTCTGAGTCACATTCTAGCTCAGAAGGAAAAAGTACTATGATGGATGATCAATTTCTGCCATGGGTAATAGATAAGGGAATGATAGCACATACCAGGAACCATCATACTTGTGCTAGGGACTAAGATTGTGGTTGCAGAGAAGCCTATATTTATGAAGTCTATAGCCCAGAACTCACTGGGTCAAACCATAACAACCAAAACCATTGTTAACCCTCAAATGAGTGCCTATTACGAGGCAGGTGTTTTACATACACCTTTCCAGTTAATCCTTACAACAACCTTGGAGGGAGTTATTAGCCCTATTTTACAGAAGACAGATCTGAGGTTCAGAGAGAGTAGATGACTTACCCAAGATCACACAGCTCAAGAGAGACAGAGCCAGGTTCTAGACAAGAAGTGCCTGGCTGCTAAGTGTGTGCATTTCACCATTACATGGAACGCTCTGTGCATTCAGTGGGGTCTGGATTAAGAGGAACAATATATGTCAGTCTTTTCGTCTGGCTGCTGCCCACTGACATGAGAGCAACGGTGGCGGGAGAAGGGCTTGTGTCCCAGGCAGCTCAGATGGAAGTTGTGTGAAGACCAAATTGGTTTCGGGTTTGAGCTTCCTACAGCCTTTCTGTCTCTTGAGCTAGTTTACTGCTCTTCCAAAGTTTTGGAAGAAGGCCAAGAAAGGCAGGAAGAGAAGGAGAGAAGGGATGGGAGACTTTTATGTTGTCAATTCCAATGATGTGCAAGCTACCAGGGAGAGATCACAGAGCTGGCAGCCAGGAGAACTGGGATTAGTCTTGCGTCGATTTGAGCTCCCACAGAAGCAGCTTTCCTGAGCCTCAACCTCCTCAAGTGTCAAATGGAGCTAACGCCAGGTAGTAGGTGTAAAGTCTCTGAGCGATGGCACTACAGAGGCCTCAGGGACAGATGGGCCTGGGTTCAACGCTGTCCCTGAACTTTGGCCTTCGACCTTGGGCAAGTCAGTTCTCTCTGAGCTTCAGTTTTCACACTTCTAAAATCGAAATAGTAATAGTAACTACCTCAAAGGATTGTGTGACAATTAAATGAGATAATTTAGGGGACGTGCCCAGCCCAGTGTCTGATGTCCCATTCAAGGTAGCACCCTTTATCTCTCTCTACACAAATGCACATGCACCAAACACCCTTTAAAGAGTCACTGGGTGATATGAGAAGTCTGGGGAAGCGGGGGAGCCTGCCTCAGTTTCCATCCTTTCCAGATTGCACTCGGTGCTTTGTAACCTTGAGTAGCTTCAGTCTAGCTTCTGTCCATCACTGTATCCCCTCACTCGGTTTCTTCGCTTGAGTTCTCCTTTCTAGTTGGATTCCCATACACACCTTTGAACAACAATAACAGTCGCAACAGTAAAAATGCCAACAGTGAATGAATTCTCTCTGCATCGAGTGCTTGCTATGGGTAGGCAGCCTACTATTGACACCTGCACTCCACATGTTTCCATTTTCTTCCATACTCTTATTACCCCACTCCCTCCCTTCATCCCTTTCTTGATTCTGTTCCAGGGTTTTGGGGGACAATAAATCAACTCCATAACAGATAAGGCTGCAGGCAGCTCTAATCCCAAAACCACTTTGGTCTTTCCATTACCTCCTGTCCTGAGCTGCCTGGGAGACAAGTCCTCATCCTTAGCTCCATTTACACTTGATTTTTCATACTCTTCCAAGGAGCTGATGTGGTCGGTATTATAAACCTCACTGGACACACAAAGAAACTAAGGTTCACCTAGTAACTCACCTCGAGTCACACAGCCAATAAGAGGCAAGCCTGGGATTTAAATCTAAGACTATTCGGTCTTAAAATTGAATTCTTTATTTGACAGAATAGTACCCGGCCCCCAGTGCTGACAGGTTATCCCCATCTTTCTAAACAACCCCACCAACAATATGTGATCCATTCAGGGGACCCCCTCAGGCTCAGAGTTCCAGGACCAGAGGATTCAAGGTGAATCCAAGCCATATAGGTTCCACCAAAGAGGGACACACAAAATCTCTGGTCTATCGTTATTCATCACCTATTATATTAATCTCTCCATTAGTGACAGGAATAATAAATGCTACCAATATTAAGAACAATTACCATGTATTGAGCCTTTACTATGTGCCACATACCTAAAAGCCACAAGAACCCTACAATGTCGGCATGTGATTATTCCTTTTCCAAGATGAACAGAGGCCCTACAGGTGACTCTAACTTGCCCAGGGTAAAAGGTGGGCTATGGAGATACTGGACTTGAAGCCACTTCCATAATCCCTCCCAGGACCGGGGGTGGGGGGAGGGATTGCTGCCAAGAAGAACTTTTCTAGAAGCAGAATGTGCCTCTCCTTCTTACTAGACAAAAAACGGGCGCTGAGGAGGAGGCATGGACCCTTCAGAAGCAGCTGGGGGGAGATGCCATTTTCTCCACTGTTGCTTGTATTCAGAAGTCAGTGCAGAATCAGGGCAGAACGTGGTTGGGCCAGGCTGACCTCCAGGGCGCCCCCGCCCCCGGGCAGCCTTCCCAGCTTGCCAGGTAAGAAGGGCTGCTGCAGTAACCACCCTGGTCCTGGCATGAGTGCAGGTACATTCTGGTGTTCTGGGGAGCTGCCTGATCACCCCACATACCTTTGGAGATGGGACATTTAACCGATGAGTTCATCTAAGAGCACAGCCTCATCCTGCAATTTTATTCTTGCCTTCCACAAATATTTATCAAAGACTGACTATGTACCAGGCATGGCAATGTGCTACATGCTGGGAAGGCAAGTGTCGAGAAGGCAGCTTATATGAAAAGCATTCTGAAGGTACCAACCACGAATAAGAGTAGAAGTGTAGAGGCTTGGGCTGAATTGTCTTATTCATTCCTACTGTTAACAAATATACCTGGGGGAATTCAAATTCTGGGGGTTGGAAATCTTTCTGTGCAGTCTAGTCAAGGAAGATAGTTTGGACAAAGGGAATGACAGCCTCAAATCCACATGTGCTACTACCTCCATCAGCACCGTTAATTACTACCACCAGTACCACCATCATCCTGCCACCAACACTACCACTCACACCACTATATCACCACCACCACCAACGCCAACATCCCCCCTGCCATTATCACCACCACCACTAATACCACCCCTCATCACACTACCACCACCAACGCCAACATCCCCCCTGCCATTATCACCACCACCACTAATACCACCCCTCAACACACTACCACCACCAACGCCAACATCCCCCCTGCCATTATCACCACCACCACTAATACCACCCCTCATCACACTACCACGATAGCACTCCTATCACTAACACCACTAATACCACTAATAGCACTACTCATACCCTATCCTCATTATCCCTACTCTAATCATCATTATCACCATTAAGATCATCATGCTCCAGCATCACCATAAATACCACCTATCATCAGTACCACTACTGCCATTAATACCACCAGTCACCAATATCATCGGTCACCAACACCTCTGCCATCATCAACATTATCACTACCACTTATAACATCACCTCTTATGACTATCATCATTGCTACCACCAACACCGACACCACCACCATCATCACCACCACCATCATCAAGATCATTACTACCACGGTGACCATTATCACCATCTACATATTGATACCCACATTTATACATTGCCTTACAGTTTGCCACATACCTGCACATTGTCTCACTTAATCCCCATGACAATCCAATGAGTTGATATCATGATAGTTATTATTTAACAGATGAAGAAACTGACATGCAGAGATGGGTTAAGCAATTTTCTTAAACCACACAGCTCATAAGGGGAGTTAGACTGGCCTCTGGCTGTATTTTACTCAACACACCACACCTGTTTTTTCCTCCATCAACTCTAAGTAAGCAGTTATGGAATGGCCCCCAATGCTCTATGTTTTTGCACTAAACCACAGCCTTTGACGTTCAGATACCGTGGATAGGCACAGGGGGTGGTGTCAGAGCTATGTCCAAGTTTCTTTGCCACACTGACCCCAATCAGGGAATCCCATGTCCTCCTGCATCTCTGTGAAACGTCAGTTCAAGTCACCAAGTACCACTCGTGAGCTCAGAACTGTGTGGAGCTTCTCGGAGGAGCTCAGAAGGGCAGAAAGAAAAGTTCCGGTCGGTCGTTGAGGAAAATGTACTCTTACTGGAGAGTCATGCATGTTTACAGGGAGTGATCATAGAGCAATTCAAGGCGATCAACTGCTAAATCATGCAGGACAAACAGTGAGTGCATTGGGAGGGTGGGGGGAGCGGAGGCGGGCAGAAGTGATCCCTGGGAGGCTTTTGGGGAACAGGGTGGGGTGAGAGGGGACAGTCCTGATCCCCACTTCCTTTGTCCTGTGCTCGTCCTTGCTCTCTATCACCTGCCAGGACCCTTTCTTCCACCTCCGTAAAGGTGGACAGCCTGACTCCGGTCTCTGCCTCCATTCTCTTCCCTCCCATTTCTCATAACAGCCTTTCCAGTGACATCCTCCAAGTCACAAACGTGCAAAGCATCACTGTCATTGTTTATTCCTTCTCCTTTCTTGCTGTCTGCTTCACTGACGGTCTCGCGCTATTCCTTCCGCCTAGAACTTCACCACCTACATTCCTGCCTGGGCCAAGCCCTAGCTCTGTTATCAACCTCAAACGCCACCTCTCTCGGCCTTCCTCTCTGACTCTCCAGCCCTGCCCCTCAGAAGGAGAGGCTTTTTCCCTCCCCGGAAGCCCCACAGTGTAACACAAGCATGCGGGTGCTGGAATCAAACCCTCTGGGTTCAAATCCTGGCTTGGCCACTTATGAGAGATGAGACATTGGACGTTTCCTTCCTTATGCCTCAGTTCTTCAGTTTCCTTATCTGTAAAGGGTCAGGTAACAGTGCTGACTTCCTCATGATGCTATAAGATTTACACAAAAACCAAGCTGCTAAAGTGTCTGGCACGTAGTCGGAGCTCTATAGATTTGGGTTAATATTATTATTATTGTCCCAGTGTGAAGCTCCTTGAGGGCAAAGGCAGTGTCCTACATCACTCTTATCTCCTTCTGGCAGCTTCTCCCTCAGGGGAAGTAGGTGGGAGCCTGATGTGGCTCCCGGACAGGCTGCACGATGTGGACCAATGTACAGAGTGGTGGCTCAGGCAGGTCAGGAAGAACCAGGATAGTAGCACAAGGCAGGAACGCATGCAATAGGCAGTGGGGAGTGAAGGGTGCCCCTGAAAAAGTTAGGACAGGATTCAGTACTCAGTCTTTAGTCCCAGGCCTTCCCACCCATCCTTATAGTGCACCCTGGGGACATATCAAATAAGCAGGGTGCTTCTAGGAAATGAGTGGGGCTGTATTTGGAGTCAGTCAGAGCTGGTGTGAATCCTGGTTCTTCTACCAGCCACCTGGAGGGACTTAGACAAGTCACTTCCTGCCAAGTCTCAGTTTTCTCATCTATAAAATGGAGGGATGAATGCCTACCTCTCACAGTAGGAGAGTTCATTTGCTAGATGGGGATAATTATAGTATATACCCCATAGGGTTGCTGTGAGAGTTCAATTAGTTAAATGTATCAAAAGTACTTGGAACAGTACTTGGTACAAAGTGTTACACACGTCATTTCTTTTTACTATTGTTCTTCTTATTATAAAAGCTTTTAAAATATTGTTATACTTGTCAACACCTTGCAGAGTGCCTGGCACACAGTAGGTGCTCAATACAGATGAGTTTTTTCTTTTTCCTGTCTGGTTCCAACTCTGAGGCTGAAGTACCCAACAGGCACATTCAAGAGATGCTTAAAACACCAGCAAAGTAGAGGCATCAAAACTTGTGAAAAAACCTGTTTTGAAAGTATATTATATTTCAAAAAATGATCAAAGAAGTTATCATGGGAAAAATCTGAATTTTATTTCATTTCTTTAGACTTATCTTACTGTTTCTGTTTCGAATTATCTAAGTAGCAAATGGTGAGGCAGTTGGTGGTGGGGACACAGTCTTTCAGCCTTTGGGCATTTAGGGCTTAAGAGTCTAATCCAGCCCAGTGTCAGCACTAAGAAAGGGAAGGAAAGGGAAGGAAGAGAGCGGGGAAGACTCTCTAAGAGACCCTGCTGATTGTGCAATTTGACCATTTGACCGTCTGGGAGAGTCTTACAAGGATGAGTCCCAGGGATGGAGAGAAAGTGCAGCCTCCATCACATGAATGCTAATGCACTGGCTTTCCAACGGCAGCTGGGCGCCCTGTGGCCTCCAGAGCCCTCTCCTGGCTGCCAGCCGAGCCCTCCTCTTCTGGCTCCAGGGTCGGATGGGTGAGGAGGCCAGGGGCTGTCATTTCCTGTCTCTAAAAGCTCGGGAGCAGCCACAGTTGTTCAACCTCTTCTTGGGGGTCAGAGGCCTGCTTGCCCTGGATGTGCCCTCAGGCCGGAGGAGGTAAGTTGGAATCAGACATGCTTCAAATCCTTGCTCTCTAATACTGGACGATCATAGAACCTCCTTGAGCCTCAGTTTCCCAATTTGCAAAATGAGGATACCAAAACATCCATCATAGGACTACTACACAAATGAAAGAAGATTAGGCACGCAGAAGGCTCTGGGACATGGCAGGCCTTCAAAAGTTAGAATTCCTCCTCTTCAAGCAATGCTTCCCCATCTCTCCAATTTCTACCCTAAACAAGCCTATTTACCCTGGAGGAGCCCTGATTAATTGCTTAGGGCAGAAAGCTTCCTACCATAACTAGGATTGTTCGTTTGTTTTCCGACAGAGACATCCTACTAGGCCCCCTGGAAAAGGCATTTGACTTTCATGCTTCAGGCCCTTCCTTTGTCCATTAGACTCCTATTAACTTCTGTCAAGTCTTCCGGCTTCAAATCCCACACAAAGGCTTTTGCTCAGAATCCAGGCGGCCAGCCTACTCTGCCATACTGAGCATTGTCAATGAAATCCCTTGTGGAGAGATGTCAGCAGTTCACACCAGTCTGTCCTGCACCCTGTCCCGGTCTACGGTCTTGGAAGCCAACTAGATGAAGACCTAGAAGGCCCCCTTGTCACACCTTCAGGTAGCATAGATCTTGGAGGTAAAGCTAAGGTGATGGCTGGTAGAATCAAGGTTCAGGATCTCACTCGGCTGGAATAACATTTTAAATTAGCAAATGAAAACTTAATGGGCATACGTGGTCCTACCCTTCTGTTCCATTTAAGGAAAAAAAAGAAAAAAGGATCAACTGCAGAAACGCTGATCTGCGGAAATCTGACTTCCTGGCAATTCATATAAAAACAAGCAGTGCTGGGGAAGCCTGGGGTTCAGATCGCAGGGCTGACCCTCAAGCTGTGTGACTGTGGGCAGACCGCTCACCTTCTCTGGACTTGTTTGGTTATCCTAAAACGATACTTAAACCAGAAGGCTTCAAAGGTCCCTGCCAGTTTGATATATAATCCTGTAATTACATATATACATATATATCAATATATACACACACATGCACACTATACTCTGGGCTCTAAGTCAGTGTTTCTCCAACTGCAGTGGGCATCCAAGCCACCAGGAGATCTTGTTAAAAATGCAAGATTCAGTAGGGGCCTGCAACTCTGCATTCCTAATAAGCTCCCAGGTGATGCAGAGGTTGCTGGTGTGAGGACCACACTTTGAGTGGCATGGCTCCAAACAGCAGTAACTTGCCTCTAATTCACCCTTGCTATGTTCTGACCACAGTATCTTACATGCATTGTTGCATTTAATTCTCATAACGACCTTGGAGGTAATTACCATCAATATCTTAATTCTCTAGATGTGGAAACAAAAGTGGCAAGGGGACCTGCCTGAGGTCACATAGCTAATAAGTTGCACAGCTAGGTTTTGCATCCAGGTCTGTCTAATCAAGAGCATGTGTCTGGGGGCTTCCCTGGTGGCGCAGTGGTTGAGAGTCCACCTGCCGATGCAGGGGACACGGGTTCGTGCCCCGGTCCGGGAAGATCCCACATGCCACGGAGCGGCTGGGCCCGTGAGCCATGGCTGCTGAGCCTGTGCGTCCGGAGCCTGTGCTCCGCAACGGGAGAGGCCACAGCAGTGAGAGGCCCGCGTACGGCAAAAAAAAAAAGAGCACGTGTCTGTACCTGCTATACCACATATATATGTGTAATACAGATTTAGGCCAATGTGTGGCTAAGGACGGGAAGGGAACTCATGAGAAGGCAGAAGGCAAATGCACCAGCAAGTTCTTGCGCTCATTTCCTTTGCAAGGATGACCCCTCATCCACCCACTGATCCCCTCCCTGCCTCTCTGGACCCTGTGAAAACACAGACTGATTCTGGTGTCCGATTCTGACGGTTTGAAATCCTAACAGCCTTGGAGGTATTTAAGCGCTCCATCCTTCTCTGACAGACAACGATGGCTGTAACAAAGGGATAAGACTTTACTTCACAGAAGTGATTAGCGCAGAGGAGAGATGTTTAATCCTATTAATGAATCGGCTAATTGACCTTCTGCCCCCAGTCATTTCACATTCAGGTTTTGGAGTGTCAGATTAAATGGAAACAGATCCAGGGGGTGTTGGAGACGGGGTGAAAAGCATTTTGCTCAAGGCCTGCAGATGGCTCAGTAGTTCCGTATGCTAATGAGGTGCTTTGTCTATCCCTGGATGCCTTCTCCCCCCATCTCCACACACCCTGTTCTGGCTGTTCTTCCTCGAGGGGAGGCCAGGAGGGGAGGAGGCTGGTGAGGTTAAAAGCTCAGGCTCTGGGATCAGCTGGAACCAGGTCCTGCTATCCCTACACTGTGAGACTCTGGGCAAAGCACTGCCCTTCTTGGAACCTCAGTTTCTTCATCTGCAAAATGGAAACTGTGGTAGGGTCTGTTCTCCAGGGCTGGGAGGAGGTTAATCAAATAACACAGGAAAAGGGCAGAGCAAGGCTCCTGGCACAGAGCGAGGCCAGGTCAACGTTAGCTATTACTATTATTATTAACCCTGCTGATGACCCATGTCCTCCTATCTCACCGCTGGGAATTTCGTCATCATCTGAAACTGACGGCTTCCCACAGAAGTCACCGGAGAAACTGCTTGGGATTCCAGTGGCCATAGTTGTGATGGCTCTGGGGCCCACGGGGTGGACTCAGAGGCCACAGCTCGAAGGCACAGAGATCACCAAGGATCACCAACATCCATCAGCATGCAGACTGATCATCCAGTCACAGTGCAGAAGGAGCAACAGAGGAGGAAGGGACCTGCCCTGAGATGGGACAAAAGGCAGCAGCAAAGCCACTACTGCCCCGAGCTGCTAGAATCATCTCACCTTCTGTGAACCACTGTGCTCACCACCTCCTGGGCCCCTCCCACAGCCCTAAGGAGATAAGGGAGACACCATCATTGCCCTCATTTTAGAGAGGAAACGGAGGCTCAGAGAGGTTCAGCTAAGAAGTCACAGAGTTGGAGTTTGAACCCAAGTCTTACTTTAACCCAGTGGTCCTAACCATTGCACACCCTATTCCTAACTCTCTGATTTGACTGTAGCTCCCACTGCCACCCCCCATCCCCCAACTGCCCCAGTGAAGCTTTCAGTTTAGCCTGGAATAAGAAGAATTAATCCAATGCTCTGCTCCCACGGCTACTCTAGTGATAGCCCAACTGATCACAGCTACTCCCTAAAGGTGACCTATTTAAAACACTACCTGGAGGGAGGGGAAGCATTTGAAGATTAAGTCAAATTGTCTGAAAGTCTCAGGACTCTCCCACTCTCTCTCTCTCTCTCTCTCTCTCTCTCTCTCTCTCTCTCTCTCTCTCACACACACACACACACACACACACACACACACAGTATCTCTCTCTCTCTCTTTCTCTCCCCCCCGCCCCCCAACACTGCTCGGCTTCTGCCTGATGGATGGGAACATCAGCTCCAGGGCCATTATGCAGAACTTTGCAGCACTTCTCCCCATGAGCGGACCCGGATTTCTCATCTGCGAGGCCGCATTCCTAAACTCCTTGGAGCTATCAGGAACTCATAACCTGGTCTATCCATCCTTATCTCCATGCAGACAACATCCATCAGCAACAGGCCTTGACAGAGGCCCTGAAATAAGACTCATTCCCTGAGAGCTAGTCAGAGAGACGAATGCGTAAATCCATAAGCACATATTGTTCGGGACTGTAGCCAAGGGAAGGAGCAACAGCTGTAGGGGAGCAGGGGAGGGAGAAATGTGCTCTGCCCACAAGAGCTTGGGAGGAGATGACACTGAATGAGGTCTTGAAGGGTGTGCAGGAGTTCACCTTGGGAGGTGGAAGTGGAGGGAGAGTGGGGAAGCCAAGGGGGATCTTGGGTAGAAACACCATCAGGGAAGCAAAGTTAAAGGACACTTATGGGATTACTTAGTGAACAAATAACTGAGTGGACAGATACACAGATTCTTGATCTCACCTAGACAAGACAAAGGGGAACCTGAAATACAAGGGAGGGCATTGAGGGTCGGTCCTCACTTTAGTTTTTTAAGTGAATCAACAAAAGAGTGAGAGCCTAGAGATACTTTCCCATCTTCCCACCTTCCCCAAACATACCAACACACCTACAGGTATCCAAAAAATTACCAGAACTCTTCTTGACTGAGCTTACAATTTTCAGCTCTTCATGAAGCCCTTGTTATAAGTTTACTATTAATTATCTGTACCAGGGCCTCCTGTACCACTGACTCCTTCCACGCTTCACGGTGCGGGGCTTGGATGCAGGATTTGGGTAGCATGACTATCAATGCTCTTCATGCAAAGACAGCCTCCTATCATAGCCTTTCTGGGACTTCATTCTACATTCATTAATTCATGGATTCATTTACTCACTCATGCACTCACTTCCTCAACCATTCCTTCTGTCATTCACCTGCTTCCTCATTCATTCACTCATTTATTTATCCCCTCATTCATTCTTTCACTCCCTTACTAATGTATGTATTCACTTGCTCATTTGTACATTTACAAACCATTTACTGAGCTAAAGCCTTCCAGGCATATAAGGAAGTCCAAGACACGATCCTTTTCCAGGGACCAGGCCCAAAAAACCTCAAACAGTAGTTCTTTCACTTCCATCTTTCAGTCTTTACCATCTCCCTCTCCCCATTCGTTTTGAGCTTCCTTGACTTTCTTCTGGGATGAAGGGACCAGAACTGTGCCCAGCACTGGGTATGGTCTCCCTGTACTTTTGTGACTCTCAGGGGGCTGGGGAGCAGGAACGCTGTCCTCAGCACTTCCCTGTTTAATGGTAAACAGACTCAGTACATTCTGTGGACAAAGCCAATTCAAAGCCAGCAGACCAAAGAAAAGAATTCATTCCAGGCAGAGGGCTGGTAACTGAAATTCCAGTGGGAAGCTAACTTTTGCTTCAGGGTGGGCAATTCCAGGAAATAACAGAAAGTGGCCAAGGAGTCCATTATTTATAAGTTCCTCCAGAAAAGATTTATGGAGTACCTACTATGTGCAAGGAACCAAGCTGGGGACTATGAAGGATGATTCAGAGTAGCTCCCCTGAGAAGCTGACGCTCTGGGGATGGGGTGAGGGGTTAACACCTCCATCAATTGCCTAATTCAAAGCATGACTTGAGAGCCACGAGAATGTACACCTTAAAAGATTAAGGAATTTAGATGGGAGAAGTTGCTTCTTTCCAGGGCTTGGGGGAGCCTTCCTGAATGTGGAAATAGCTGAGTGAGGTCTTGGAATGTGGGTAGAATTTTAACTATTAGACAAGGAAGAGGGGGGAAGGGTAACACAGAGTTAAAAGGATGGATAAAGATGCAGAAACGGGTAATGCTCAGGGCATGGACACCCCTGTTAATCAGTATTCCTCTCTTAGACATGAGAACACTGACATTTCCAAGGTGAAATGACTTGCCAGAGGTCCCTTGAGCCCAGGACAGTGTGACGGCAGGGCTACTGCTACTCTAGGCCTGGCTGCCTCCCACTGGTCTCCCAGATTTTTCCTGGGAGAATATGCTGGGAGAACATGCTGCCCGGAGCAATAAACCCCAAACCTGGCCTCATCAGGAATGTTGTGCTTCCATAAGGTCTCTAAGGTTCCGAGATGCTCACTGGTCTAGGAGTGAGGGGACCAGTCCCATATTTGTCTCTAACTTGCCATGTAGCCTTGGAAAAAGCATCTAAAAGCTGTGAGATTTTGTTGGCTCGTCTATTAATCAATGAACACTCTGGAGATCCCAAGCTCAGTCCTTCCTGAAGGTTCTGAATGCTTTCCCTCGGTCACAGAGCATGGATAACCCAGCCACCCCTGCAAAGTAGGCTTATTTGCTTATAGGCAAATTTCCATTGAGATGCCCTTGGGCTAGTGACATTCTCCCTATCTAATTCTCTCGCCCCCTGCCCCTCACACAGGCCCAGCCACTGCACCTGCGTGATCCTCATCTGATCACCCCTGATATCCCGACCCTTTAAGCCCAGAGCCGTGTCCTTCGTATGATAAACACATACAAAACCGTTGGAGCCAGAAACCCTACCTGGGACTGGGATGCAGAGGCTGAATCTCTGAAGCAGGACTTTTCTCATTCTTACTTAACGACAAACAAAGGTCCCAAACGGAGAGAAGGATAGGAAATGAATTTGAAGCTTTTTTATTCAGTGACATAGCTCTTAAATTACTTTAGATTTCTGTGGCCTTCTGGAAGCTCTCCCTGAACACCCAGGTTGGGCTATAGGCCTGTCCCTCGCCACTAAATTATGTGGAGCTTTATATGTATGTGATTCCAAATTATATTTTCAAAACATGCAGGGTATCTGTTAAACAAGATACAATGCTTTCAGGACCAGCCACAAAGCAGAGGTCAGCAGGCGCTGCAGCAACAGGACCAGCATCTGAGCACGTGAGGTTTGGGTCCTAGTTTCCTGGACACGGCAGAAGGAACGCTCCAGAACTGAGCTGTGAGGATTCCAACAGGCATGGACTACTTCCAGGATGGCTTACTCTAGGCATTTGGAAGCCCTAAACACTAGAGCCATAAATTGAATAGTAGTTAAAATTTGCTGACTACTTATGGAGCAGAGCTCGTGCTAAGCATTTGATTTGCATTATCCCTGAAATCCACACAGCACAACAGCTATTTTAAGATGGTAACTACTACTGTCCCTGTTTTCCAGTTGAGGAAAACAAGGCTTAGTCACGCAGCTAGTAAGTGGTAGAGCCTGGATTTGAACCCAGCAGGGAGACCGATTCCCGAGTTGAACATCTCCACCACTCTCTTCTGACTGTTTGCAGTTAGATCTGAGGCTGGTGTCTCAGACATCATAGTGGCAGCTCTGGTGAGAGCATCAGCAACAGAAATCTTCAAATTTGAGAACTGGATGGAACCTGAGAAAATGTCTAATGTAACTTCCGCCTTTTACAAAGGTGAAACCTAGGTCTCCATGGGGCAAGGGACCTGACCAGGAAGTGATCCCTGATCACTAGCCTTTCCAGCCAGTTTCCAAGCCACTTTTCTCTGCAGAAAGGGTCTTCTGCTGACCAGTATTCCACTGAGCTAGACAGGAAGATAAGACTCTGCTCCAGGACAAAGGCCTGGGGGAAATGTACGTAGCTGGAGCCCTGGACAATTCCAGCCAGTGTGGTGTGGCTTTGTGCAAATGGGGCTGACCAGACAACCCAGGCTCGGGGCAGCTTGTCATGGCAGCCCACCCACTAGCCCTGGACCCGCAATGAGCTTCAAACAAGTGTTGTTGGGACAGTTAAGTGAGAATGCGCAGATAAAGCACCTAGCACTGTGTCAGGCACACAGTAGGGGCTCGCTGAATGCTGTGCCCCCTCCTCTCTTTTCTTAGACTCCTAGGAGAGAGAAGCAAAGAGCTCTGGCCTCTTGGAATCCTTTAGGAATCCATCTGGGGTGACCTGCAGTTTTGTGTAGGAAAAGAGGGTAGACAGTAACGTCTGAGTAATGTCTCAGCTCATAATCTTTGCCCAGCCCTAGGTGAGGAACCCCGTATCCATCATTCAGTTGATCTTGGCATCTTTCAGCAATCTCCTCTGGGTCCCTGGTAGCTGCAGCCAACACAGTAGATGAGGCAGCGTCCTCCCTCTCTCTCTCCACTCCCTCCACACCCTGTTTCCTGCCAGGAGATAGTATCCTGTCCATTTTATGGATAAGAAACTGAGGTTTAGACAGGTGAAGGGATCTGCCTGAGGTCACGTAAGGAAGGAGCGATGGAGCTGAGATTTGCACCCAGAATTTGTTGGACTCTAGGGTCCAAGATCTTTCTGTGACACCTAGCTGCCTCCCAGGAGTGCCACAGGCATTGAAAATATATTAAAACAAACCCCTGAGTTTCTTATCCCCACAGTCCCCTGGCCTCTGGGACCTCATGGTGGTCAGATGGTGGGGAAGGAGACCAGGATTTGCTGCTGAACGCTGTCCCCAGTCAAGCAGTATCTGAGGATCCGTGAGAAGTGGGGCTGTTAATGTCAAGGTCCTGGGCCAAGGCTTGCAGACCTGTCCTGCCTAGGACTGGTAAAATGGCACCCAATCTCTTCCCTGCCAGGAGGATGTACAATGCAGCTGGACAAATGGGTCGAAGCCTCTTCCCATGTTCTAGGCTCTGAATGCCAACCCAGCTTTATCACCTGAGATCTTCACCCAGAGATCTTATTCCTCAGTATTCAGCCAGCCTGATGCCTCTGGGGACTGGGCCAGATGTCGAGATCCCTCAAAGACAAGTTATTCATAGGGAGCTATCTCTGCGATGCAGACTTTCCTACTGAATCAGGAAAGACCAAGCAAGTCTTGAGAGTGGACTCATTGTGCACCCTGGGGTCCACCATTATCCTAACGCTGATCTAATCACTAGCTAACATAAGGGGTAGGAACTGTAACCTCACCTGTCACCAGAACCTGGGCTCCAATGGCAGAACTTAAAGGTTTAACTGTCAGGTTACTTAAAATCCTTCTACCACTCACAGTAGTATTTGATCGTAAAAACCAAACAAACCAAACCCATCATATTCTTTTTCCTAACTGCATCCAGTGGCTTTATTCCAACAACCAACTTTCAAACAGCTGGATAGGAGGCCTGCACAGTCCCCCGCGGTGCAACACGTTCCCCCCAACTTCACATGGACCCGTTTCATGACTGTCCCGCTGGTGAGATTGGGCTTATCTCAGCCGGAGTCCAGGCAGGAGGGACCCAGGGATATTATGCTTTCTAATCCCTGATGTTAGCTCACCTCTTCACCAGACCTTGACAGTGCTCTCAGCTCTCAGGCGGTTCCCAGAGCATGGCAGCACCCTCGTGTGATGCCCTGGCTCCCAACTCCCTAAGGCCACCAGGACACGAGCCCTGAGAGTTTTATCACCTGCCAGCAGCTGATTCCTTTTGGCTTGCAGAAAGCACTCTCTCCCTGATGATGGACCCCCAGGTCTGCACAGCATCACTGCTGGGGGTGGGGGTGGGGGGCAGTGAGTGAATATGTGAGCACCCTCGCTGGATGCCCACAGTCGCACAAACACCAAGGGTCATGGGAACGGGAAGAGCTTCCCAGCATTTACACTCAGACAATTTCGTCCCCACCTCCCACCTGTGAATTTGTCTCTGCCTTCTGTGCCTAGAGATTCCTCCAGGAGTAGGGTCCTGGCACCTGGTGCCCCGGAGAGGTTCCGTGGCCCCTGAGGCCGCAGCCCACTCTGGGTCCCTCCTCTGCCAGCTCACAGGTATTCACACCAATCCTCCCGCCGGTTTCTTACTCCTTTGGTTACAGGAACCTGAACCCACTCCTCACGCGGAGGGGGGTCCGGGCCAAGGGGGGCAGGTGGCACACCCCAACCCAGCGCCGAGCACCCCCAAACCCAGCCAGGGGGACAAAAGGAAGAGGAGGTGGCTTACCTTTCGAGGGTCGTCTTTGTTTGGTTTGCAGAGACGAGAAGGTGCCCATGACGGCCCCCATGGCAGCGAAGACTTGTGTGCGACTTGGGACCTCGGGCCCTGCCCCTCCCCTCCACTGGAAGGAAATCAGTGTGGATCTTCTGCTCCGAATTGGAGGAGGTAAAAAAAAAAAAAAGCCCCGCGCAGCTCGCCGCAGCTTGGTATTCAGCGAGCGTGGGGCTGGGGCGCTGGGAGCCTTTTCTATCCTTCAGCCCCGCACATGCACTGACTCACAGGGCTATAGCCGTTCCTGGCGAGCCTTCGGACCCGGGCCCTGCCGCTTCCCTCGCCGAGGACCGAGAACGATGGCCCGAAGCCTGCCTGGCGCTGGACACCGGGCCGGTGCGCCCGCCCGGCCGAGGCTCCTGAGCCAGCGCCGCGTGCGCTGCGGGAGCCGCGCTCGCCAGCCCCTCGAGCCGCGCTCGCCCGCCCCTCCTGCCGCACGCTCCGCTCCCCTCCCGGCGCTCGGGCTGGGTCTCGGGGGGCCGAGTACCAATCATGAATGAACAGAGCGCGGACGACGTGGAGCGGAGCCGCGCGCGCCTGCTTGCCTGCCGCGCTCGAGGCGAGTCTGAGGCGCGCGGAGAGCGGCTGGCGGGTAACCCCGGGGGGGGCGGGGCGGGGCCGGGGCGCCCGAGGGGCGCGGGGTGCGGACGCCTGGCCTATGGGTGGGGCTCAGGGGGCAGCAGACTGCTTCTCGGGAGAACGTGTGTGTGTGTGTGTGTGTGTGTGTGTGTCCCTGCGTGGGGTGCGTTGCTTCATTTGACTTCAAGGGAAATCTTTATGGGGTGGGGCAAAGTCTGCTCCACCCACGGGACGGGATGTCTTAGGAGGAAGGTGCCCTCCTGCTTCTCGGGCGCCAGGGCCACCTCTGAATGACAGGGAATTGGGAGAGGGAAAGGAGCCCTCGGCCCGTTTGGACACTTCCTTACTCTCTTTTGTCTCTTCCCTCTCTCCCTCCTTCATCCGTCTCCCTCCTTGACCCCCAAGAACTTACAAGCTGTCATTAGGGGGCAGGACCCCAAACCCTATCTTGACTTCTCATGCAAAAAGACAAAGTTTGGGTCTACCCGTTTGGATTCTCCTCAGCCCCCTGGTGGTGCTGAAATGCAAGGTTTGCTCCCCCGAAGCCTGAGGAGGAGCTGCCCTTCCTGAGCTGCCTGGGTTCCTACTATAAGCAGTGTTTGCAGGTCATAGGGTTTCCCGACGTATGGCCTCATGCACATAGTCACACAAACATCTGTGCACAGGTTCCACAAGTCCACACAGAAGTTGCTGCTGTACACACAGACTCATAGTCCATAACACCCACAGGTGCATCCCTAGGACTCCACACAAGACGTAGACACACAAACACGCAGGTATGCAGACGCACACACGTTCAGTGCAAAAGAGCATCACAGTCACCCATGTTGACACTGACTCAAAGCCATACAGTCCTACCCCAAGGATACAGAGCTTCCCTTCGTTCCAGCCCATTAGCTGCCATTCTGCGGGACACAGGTGGTCTGCGACTTGGCCAGGGACCCTGACTGGTTTTATTCACCTATTCAGCACTTCATGCTTTCTCAAATCCCAGCACTTGTCCTATTTGGTGCAACAGGGAAGGTGCACTTAATAACACCCATCCCTTTCATTCGCATGGCCTGTTGCTATATAGCTCACATCACCCCACACCCTGTGACTATTAGTCAGGTCGTGTCTAATCATCACCACAGAGAGAAACTGAGGCTTACCGAGGGCAAGAAATCTGCCTGACGTTACCCAGCCAGGATAGGGGATTAGAACTTGGAGCCCAGGTCTCTGTCATCACTGTGTGATGCGGACACTCCTGTTGGCAGATGAGGATACTGTGGGCCACTGAGCTGGGGAGCTCTCCTCTGGGTCCCACCAGATTTAAAGCCTCAGCTCTCCTAACTGCCAGTTCAGGGCTTATCTGTGTCCATGAGGCCTGGAATCCCAGATGATGGAGCAGGACAGGTAGGGGCCGGCCCTGCCTCCCTCCTGCCCTCCCTGCTGGGGAAGAAAAGTAGGGGTGGAGCTGAAGCCTGGGGTCACAACAGGACCCACTAGGATGCCAGGACTTAAGGAGCAGAGGGATCCTTGCTGGGGAGACGGTGATGGTACAGCCCCCAGTTTTCTCAAAAATCTCTGGACGGAGCACCAAGCCATTTCACCTTCAGGCCTCTGCTCAGCTCCACACTACCTGAGTGACCAGGACCGGCGCTTGAGAATTTACAAAAGGCTAGGATGCCATTCTCTCATTTCCTTCGCCCCCCCAAGGCCCTCTGAAGAAGCAGATGAATTGCTCCATTGTACAGATAGAAATAGTAAGGTCATCTAGAGGAGTTCACAACTGGCTGTATCTGAGCAGTGGGAATAAAGTGAAGTCACCGAGACAAAGTTCAAACTGCTGAGCATGAATTATGAGGCCCTTTAGTGGTCTGGCTTCATTTCCCAAGGCCCCTGCGCTCTTTGGGGCTCTAGCCACACAGACCCTCACTAGTCCTCAGTGTGCCCTCAATGGCTGTGCTTCAGGGCTGTTCCCTCTGCCTAGAATGTCCCTCAACCCTTTCTCCATCTGACAAACTGAGCTCACCCTTGAAGATCTACTTCAGGTGTCAGTGTCTCCAGGAATCCCTCTCTGGGCCCCAGTGGTATCCCCCTTGGGGTTCCTATGGCACTTGGGGACTCTTTGCCATCAGAGCACTCACTACCTTGGTTCTCATTGTCCCCTTCCCTCTCTGTCTCTCCCTCTGGACTGCAAGGTCTTTAAGAGCAGGGACTGCTCCTGATTTAGCCCTACACGGTCTGCTTAACCCTTAGTTTCTGACAGGGGTGCAGTCAGTCTATGTTCAATAAATGAATGAAGGAAGGAATGAACTAATAATTTTCTTTGCTCAGTGACCCCATTAGTAAGAAACAACTGATGATTACCAGATCATCCTTGCCTTTCAAAGGATGAAGCACACTCTCCCAAGTGAAGATTCATTCATTCAACAACTATTTGTTCATTCATACACCTACCATGTACCAGATATTTATTATACATGCATAAGAGTTCATTTATTCCTGATGATGCCCTGTGTGGTAGGTATTATCTACAGATAAATACACATACACACACACACACACACACACACACACACACACACACACAGTACAGTGCAGCAGACATCACCCATGAGATGCTCACAAAGAATGTGTCTAAGTAGGAATACACGACAAGTGTGAGGGACAAGAGAAGAAGAAAACACCAGCCTGGATCCCTGCCTCTTGGAGACTTGCAAGAGAGAACTACATGGAGAGAGAGGGAGCCTCCCATCACTCACCTGGCTGTAGGGGGCATTTTTCCTGCTGTCCTGATATAGCGTACTCGCTCAGGTGATCTTGCCAGTCCCAACCAACATGGGTTTCAATGGCCGTGACTCCCTCTGCCCTGGAAGGTGAGCCAGCTCATGCACCATCTCTGGCTCTGACTGCTCCCTCATTCACCCTGTTGTGGGTAAAATGTTTGTGTACTTCCCAAATTCATATGTTGGAGGCCTAACCTCCAGAGTGGCTATATTTGGAGATGGAGCCTTTAAGAAAGTAATTAAGGTTTAAACGAGGTCATAAGTGTGGGGCCCTGACCCCATGAGATTAGTGTCCTTAATGATCTTATAAGAACAGATATCAGAGGGCCCCCACTCCCACCACCACAGTGTGATCAACAAAAGAGCATGTGCACACACAGCATGGAGAAGGCAGCCATCTACAACCCCAGGGGAGAGCTTTCCCCGGACGCCAACCCTGCTGGCACCTCACCTTGATCTTGGACTTCTAGTCTCCAGAAGTGTGAGAAAATAACTTTCTGTTGTTTAAGCCACCCAGTCTGTGGCATCTTGTTATAGCAGCCTGAGCAGATACATACACACTCACAGGGCCTGTGCATGCCCTCAGAAGTCTCTGGAGACAAGGCCTTGCCTTTCCTCTGACATGAGCACCCATATAGGACTCCTTAGGGTACCCCTGGGAGGGTGCTTACGGGGGGAAAGTGTGAGATTGTCAGAGACCCGCAGAGATCCTGTTGAAGCAGACACGTGCTTGTCTGTTTACGAAACACACAAGCTGTGTTCCTTGCTTCCCTCTCTCCTCACTGCTCCCTCAGCCATGTCTCTTCCCATCCTTGCGGACAAGGGCAGTTTGCTGAGTTCCCACCACATGGTCAGCAGTGTCAGATTAAGAGCATGAATCTGGGGGGCTGCTAGATCTGGGTTCAAATCCCGATTTTGTCCCTTATTAGCTGTGTGACTTTGGGCCTGATGAGTCCTTCCTCTGAACCCTACGTTCCCCTTCTGTGGACTGCATTAGTACCTACCTTGCAGTACTGCCTTGAAGAGTGGTGAGGTCATGTGTGCGAGGTCCTGAGTAGGCGTCCGGCACTTAGTGTGGCCAGTTAGGGAGAGTGGACTGCTGAGGGCCAGACATCGTGCCGGGCTAGAGCCGTGTGAAAATGAGTAACTCACAGCCTTCCCCTTGGCTTCCATCTTGCTCTTCATCTATTTCAGAGGAAATCTATTCTCAGGGTCCCCATCTGGTATTAAAAGACTCAGATTAGTTAAGGAAGGGAAAGTGGTTGGCACCTGATTATGTGCAATTCAGCACTCTGCTAGCTGCTGTCTTGTACCATTTCCCAAATGTTCCTCATGCATGTCTGGCCTCCTCGAATAGACTGTGAGCTGTTAGAAAGCAAAGCATACACTCTCTTCCCCTGTCCCCCTCCAGCACAGCTCAGCCTGGCCCAGGACGTCCTAAGTGTTCCACAGATACTCACACTGAGGTCATTCAGGGCAGGGAGAGGGCCCCAACCTTTAGACCTGGGATCAAACCCCACTTCTCTTCCTACATGTGAATTTGGCCTGGGCTGCTTCATCTGTAAAACGTGAACAGGCCCCCTTCAAGGGTGTTGGTGTGAGGATTGGGTTGGATAAATAAAGGGAAAGTGTTTTAACTCTCTGTAAAGCACTCTGCAAATGTCATTTATTATTATTTGCTCTGGGGCTCATTTAGTTATTCATTCATACATTCAACATATATTTATTAAGCACCGTCTACCTGCCAGGCACTATTTTAAATACATGGATCAGTAACGAACAAGAAGAGGCAAGAGTCCCTGCCCCTCAGGAAGCTGGTGATCTAGGGCTGAAGACACCCAGATGCTCTCATCATTACAAACTGCAGTCGGGAGGGGGCGGGTTAGTATGAGATAAGGTGGTGGGGGATGCTCAGAGAAGCCAGGTAGGATAATTGTTTGCAAACTACTGGTGATGTCTTGAGGAGGAGGAGAGGG
>NW_006772699.1:3226634-3234136 GCF_000442215.2 Lipotes vexillifer | reverse complement strand
AGGGGGAGGGGGAGCTCTCCAGAGGGCAGGAAAGTAGACAGAGCTTCAGGCTTCACATGTGGTGCTTGTTTTGTGACCTTGAGCATGTTATTTGACCTTTGAAAGCCTCACTCTCTGCACATCTGCAAGAGGAACCATCCCACCAATGTCAGTGGTAAGGTGAGGCTGAAAGCGGTCATGATTGCAAAAGCACCAGGCACAGGGTTTCCCTGGCTGCAACACAGTCTTGGCTCAGAAAATGCTAACTCCATTCCTCACTTTCCCCTTTGGGTCTCCTTTGCAAGCACCTTCTTCCCCATCTTCCCAGGAGCAAGAAAAGACCTTGGAATAGGACTCTGGCCTGGGAAGCGCCTCTCCTGGGCCATGTCCTCGTGCATCAAGCATGGCCTCATCTGTCGAGGCTGATCATGCCCCTTGAGGGAGTAGGGCTGATGTGGGCTGCAGGGAATGCAGGGGAAGCCAGGACACAGGCTCTGCCCTTTATGTCCTGACCGCTGCACTGCCTCAAGTGTTTCCCTTTCATGCTTCAGCGTTGGAACAGTCTCCACCAGGCGCTGAGATGAGTTCAGACAGAGTGCAGCCACCCACGCAGCCCAGACATTGGCAGCAAAGCCCTTCTGAATTACCCAGATCCAGGGAGGTGGGAGTGACATTCCAGAGCACCTCAGCTTGCCTTATCTGAAACATTACGTGTTGTGGAGGCCTGAGAAGCCATGGGTGCCTCACTAGATCCGGCACACGGCAGGTGCTTCATGAAATTGATCAAATGGCTCTTGGAGGTGGATGGAAGGATGGCTGGAAGGAGGAAGGGTTGGAGACGTGGAATCAAATATGTTCAAACATTTAAGTATCCGATGAAACCTGTGAAACTGCTTCCCCCAAATAACTGTGCCTGCCTGCACTCACACTTTGCATAAAGTTTTATGGCATTCATGACTCTCCCCACTGAAGCACATCTGTGGACACCTGGTTAAGAAACTCTTTCCTCAGGTGGAAAATTATATGAAGAGATTTGATCCAGTCATTTCTTAGCTGTGTGACTTTAAGTTCTCTGGGCCTCAGTTTCAACTTCTGTAAAATGGGGTAATAATTATGCCAATTTCTTAGGGTTGCTATGAGGATTAAATGAGAAGAAGCATTCAGGTGCTTTAGCATAGTAGTGCCTGGCAGGTTGCAAGGCTCCAGGAAGGATGCTGGTTACCGTTGACATCATCGTTAACCTTCATTCACTCACTCATTCATTCAGTCACAATTTGATGAGTGCATTTAGTGAGTGCCTCCTGTTTATCACACCCTGAGTGGGTCTCTGGGGTTGCAGAAGTTTACGCTCACTGGCTTGGAGAGCCACAGACCAAGGGGCAAAGGGCAGATAAACAACTCCCTATAACATCCCAGACTTCATCAAGAAACAGTGGGAATGACCTCTCTAGCTCTGCCAGTGAAAAAACTGGCCCTGGACCCTGGCCAGGCTGGCCTGTCCCACCCAAAGTCCCTACCCAAAAGTTTGGACTCAGTAAGATCAGGGGCTTAGGGCAGCTTAGGAGGGCAAAATTCAGGGTGGAGGCAGGGTGGAGAAATCAAGGGTGGAACTGGGTAGAAAGGGGTGGAGATAGAGGGGGTGGGGGTGAGAGCAAGGGGCAGAGCAAGGCTGAAGTGGGGCAGGGGTGCCCTGGATAATTGCCATAGTGGTGTGGCAGGGTGGACAGGTGATGCTGAAATGGCTGGGGCAATGGGGACAGAAACCATGGGCAGAATTTCTTATCTTTTTAAAATGTGTGCAAAATATGGATCCATAATTTTGGGTAAATGTCCAGGAGTCAATTGCGTTCACTGCCCTTCTTTATTCTCCTTAGGTTGTATACCAGTTACAGTAACAATGGCAGGCACCATCTATGCCATTCTTACTAAGTGCCAGTCACATACCTAGTCCCACTTAATGATTTCGATACCCCATAAGGTAGGTACTCTCATTATGCTCCATTTTATATACGAGGCAACCAAAGCGCAGAGAGGCTAAGTGACCTGATCAATGTCACACAGCAAGGAAGTAGTAGACTGGCCTTGAACTCAGGTGATCTGACTCCAGACCCCACACTTCCTGTCTAGCCCCAAGTCCTCCAGCTGCTGTTGCAACTGATTTCTTCTAGCACTGTTTTTCTGGGGATTCATAGGAATGGTGTAGCATCTTAGGGCTGAGGGACAGATACGGAGGGGAGTCTGGCCCTCTGATTGGCAGGTGCTGCTCTCACCCATACCCTTAGGGCCTGGGAGCTGCAGCCGTGGCCATGAGCCTTCAGGGATACACTCTGGATACAGACTGGAGACCCTGGAGGAAGTGAGCTGGGAGGGGAGGAGGGAGCAGCTACCAAGCTGCGTGATGATTAGTAATAATGCCAGCGATGAACACTCCTGGCCCTGCACAGCTGGCTGAACCTGTCAGCACCGGCTCCCAGCTTCCCAGCACCGCTGCAGCAACTGGAGCCTGAAGAGAGAGGAAGGAACGTGGAAAAGAATCGTGGCTGCTGTTACGCGGAGGGCTGACTCTGGGACAGGGCTGCAGAATTGAGGCAACTTAAAACTACAAGATATTGGGAGGTATTTCTTGTGTTTTGTCCTATGACCACATCCCCTCCTCCACATTGAGACCTGTGGCATTTACTGCCTGGGGCAAAGGTGACACAGAATCAATAGAGTCACCTTCTTGGATTTTAACTTACAAAGGCTCTGGCTTAAGATGAAAGGCCAGTTGGAGAGCGGATAGAGGAGTGTGTCCTTGACCCACCTCCAGTGGAACATTCAGCTCTAAAACCCCAGACTGTGGTGGAATCTGGGGGCAGAGGATGCCCCGCCCCTTTCCTAAGTAGAGCGGGGTGGGGTGGGGTGGCGGTGGGGTGGGGGGATGGGGGGGTGAGAGGACATGGCCCTGAGACCCACTTCCAGCCCCACCAGCCCTCTATGTGGAGTGCTGCACACTCCACTGGCCTGTGCATCTTTTCCGGGAGCGAGGTCCTGACCCGTCTCTTCCTGTCGAGTCTGGCAAGGAGAGGCCCCTTCCCGCTGCGATCAGGAGGGGTGAGGCCCAGAAAGCCCCAGAGAACCAGCAAATCTTGGTTCTAGGCTGGGGGGCCCACCTCTGACCTGGATGGTGCTGTGACCACAGAATGTACAGGAACCAGGACATCTGGAGGCTGCCTGCCTGGAGAGGTGATAGGCTGCACGCTGACGGTTGAGCCCACTCCCCAACTCAATGCTTCATAACCCCCAGGCAACCCTACGGGGGATGGGGCATCCTGAGTTTATTGAGATTTCATTTCTGCCCCCCAAGAATAGGAACGTGGAATAGAAATTAAGTTCAGAATTTAAGAAATAAGCAGGGTAACATTTCTAGCACACCAGAGGATGTTGCCTGAAATTCTTAACTACTCAAAAATCGATCCTTGCAATACCTCGATGGCTCTGCCCTCCTCTCCATTTTACAGATTAACAAACTGAGGATCAGAGAGGTGATGTGATTTGCCTAAGGCCACGTAGGTGGAGTGAGCTATAGCGTCAGGGTTTGAACCCAGTTCTGTCATCAAAACTCATGCTTTTACCCACCAAGGAAAGAAAGCAGAGGAATGGGTAAGGGAAGAGAAGGAAGTTAGAGGAAACAGAGGACAAGTGGGGTGATGGGGACCACTTGTCCTCCCTCCTGCGGTGACTATCCTGGGTCAGAGGAGAGTATCTGCAAAGAGCCTTGTTTTCGCTTAGAGGACACCACGGGGCATGTGCACTTGAAGCTGGCACCCAGGTGACCTGGCCTGCAGGTGGCCTGGTAGAGGGGAAGGTAGATGCAGCACGTCCAAGGGCAGGGAACCACCCTTTCTCCCAAGCACCCCTGGGAGCCCCTTTTCCGGAGCAGCCAGGCTGGCTCTCTCCTCCCCCTGTATTGAAGCTCCCTTCCCCGGGCTGCCACAAGACACTGGCGTGACAACATCGGCTTTTCAAGATGATTTCTGTTTCTGTTGTCCCTTCTTGCACTGGGCTGGCCCTAGTGACTGAGGGGGTTGGGTGCTCCAGCTAGTACTGGGGGAGCTAATTGACAATCCAGGGCTCTCTTTCTCTGGGCTGGCATTTGCATGGTACATTAGTATTTGTGCCCACAGCTCAGGGCTGTTCTGGACGGAGGATGCTGTGCAGATGAGTGGTGTGCCATAAGGACTTGATGCAGTTTGCTAAAATCTAGGCCACTGAGTAAGAGGAAGCTGAGGAAGTCTGCAGATGACACCAGGGCTCCTCGCCTGCTTCCCACACTGCCAGACCTGGAGTCTGCTGTCTACCACGTATGAGCTCCCAGCCAGTCCCTCCAATGATTTGGCCGGCATCCACTGGGGCCCTGCTCTGCCACACCTGTCTCATGATGGTGCCAGAGATGCAGAGAGAGGTGAAGTGGTTCACTCCTGGCCCTAAGGAAGCTCACTCTCACGGTGGTGCCCTGATGGGGCAGAGCAACAATGCCTCACCATTTATGGAATTTATGGATTTCCTGAACCTACAGCTGGACGGACTTTGGAGAACGCAGGTCCTGCCACCATGGGTGACTTGATGTGATAAAACCTGTGATAGATGACTGAAGTGAGCGACAGTCATCCAGAAACAATCAGATCTTCCTGAAAATCTCCAGGGTTGGAAACTTCCTGGCTTCTGTATGCAGCTTGATCTAGCATTTTACCATTTACCCAGAGCTAGACTCGCCCATGTCTCGCCCATGTCTGCTAATGTCTCACTGATGTCTGCTAAACTGAAGAGCTTTTACTCATAGTTCTCCCAGAAGCAGAGAATTGGGGTGAGAGGACCTGAGTTGAAGGAAAGAGCAAGGCCCAAGCCCTGCAGGAGGAATGCGCTGGGAGCTCCAGGCACAGAGAGGAGGGAGGGGGAGAGGTTCCAGAGGAGGCCAGGGGGCCCGTTTGTGCAGGGTCTGTGGTCCTTGGCGCAGAGTTTGGATTTTATGCTGAGAGCAATGAGGGGCCATGGGAGAATTTTTTTTCACTTTTTATTTTGAAAAGATGATAGACTCACAAGAAGCTGCAAAAATAGTACAGAAAAGTCCTGTGTACCCATTATCCAGTGCCTCCCAATGGTAACAGCTGCCGTAACCGTAGTCGTACAGTTGACAAGTATAATTGTCATTTGTGGATTGACACGGGTGAAATCCACAGACCTTGTTCAGATTTCACCAGTTTTACATGCACTCATTTGTGTGTGTGTGCACATGTGCCTGTGTGTGTACATGCTTATTTCTATGCTATTCTACCACATGTGTGTACATTGGTGTAACTACCAACACAGTCAAGATCCCCAACTGTTCTATCACAACAAAGGAACTAACTCCCTTGCGCTCACCCTTTATAACTGCCCCATCGCCCTGCACCCTTGTCATCAGGGAAGAATTTTAAGGACGGGAGGAGGGAAAGGATCTGAGTGCTGTCAGCTGGGTCAAGGACATAGCCTCTCCCCTCCGGATGCCCTAGAGCCCTCTCAACAAAGCAGGTTCACCATGAATATAGATTGCTTTCAATGCCCGCACTTCGCAGTTGAGAAGCAAGAGTAGAAAGGTTAAGCAACTTAAACAAGGTCACACAGCCTTCTCATGGCTTACTGGCTGTCTCTGTTTAGATGATTCCAACAGCTTTCTGCAGAGCTTGGTGTGTTGACCATGTGTCCTGGAGAAGAGGCCAGGAAGCTATGCAGAACCTGGCCCTACCACATCAAGGCCTCATCCCTTAATCTCTTTGTATTTCCCTAACCCCATGGGTGAAGTGTCTTCTCACCTACCTCAAATAGTCACAGTGAAGAATTGATTAGAAAATACTTGCAAAGTGCCAAGCATAAGGAAAAAGACATGTTTGTTCCCCAAATGCCAGCAATGACCCAAAAGTACTGGAGAGAAATTGCTGTCCCTCCTTACCCCTTCCACTCCTGTCTCAGTGGGGAAGGTAGAGATCATCTCAGTGGGAGAATGGCCAATGGCCCTCAGATCTGTAGCTCAGCCTCTTCTTATAGCTGCCTCAGCTTATGGTCCCCGCACGTGTCACACATCCCAGGACCCGCCCACACGGCTATGGGGTGAGGGGGACATACAGGAGACCCCCAGCTCTCCAGTTGCTCTGCTTGGAACCCTAGGCTAAGTGTACTTCAGGGCTAGAAGTGTTGGCTTCAGGCCCCCTCCTCCAATGCAGCTCCCAGCAGTAATAAAGGAGGTACCTTCATCCACATTCAACATCTCCACCTATTTCTCAAGTGGTCCACTAGTAAGGAGTGGGATTGATGATTACCTTTAAATACCAAAACCGAGCACAGTTCTGGGCCCGGAATCCCTGCCCTAAATACTGCCACAGTTTTGTTTGGAGTGATTTGCTCAGAACTGCTCAGATATGTGGCGGTGTGTTTGGGAGTGGGGAGGGCAGGGGATAAAAAGAAGGGTCAAGGAAGGTGGAGGAAAAAAGAGAGAGGTTGGAGTTGGGCAGCTCCGGGGGCTTCACAGGGCACTGAGGGAGATTGGAAGGGTCAGCCCCTGCCCTGGGGTCTCCCTGCATGAGGCCATTAGCCCAGGTCAGCACCCCCCAAGTCTACCCTGGCCCAGCGTCTGGCAGCCACCAGACAATCTCATTCCTTCTCTGCCCATGATGGCGAAATCTTGATTTCCGGTAGCATGGCTTCTCCTTTCTCAAGCGGAATTTCTGCCTCTTTCTGGCAGCCGTCTTCCATCTTTTGGTGTAAGTGCCGAGGTAACGGATAGACTCTTGTTCTCCCTCCCTGTCCCTTTAGCGCTAGTAGCTTCCCAGGCTGCTCAATCACCACTAAGGGGCCATCGGGTCATCCTCCCCACCTGGCTAGCCTCCTGCCCTCCAGCCTCCAGGGGAGCAGGCACACCCTTCCTCTCCAACACTAGTGAAATCCTCCCTCTGTTCTGTGCCCAGCTGGGCTCGGGGTCAGCATTTTTACCCACTCAGCTCTGCCCTGTGCTCCAGCTTGTTAATCACACCACACACCGCATCACAGACAGACCCAGCTCAGCCCACAGGCCTTGCCTTTCTGAGCCATCACCTCCTGGAGACTTAAAAAGTCCTCTCTGGGCTATAGGGACTGTTGGTGTGTGAATTCTCTCCCTCTTCAGGTCTTCAGTAGGCCAGGCATCTGCTCACACTGATGCCCCTCCCCCAACACACGTACGCAGGACACACCCTGCCCAGGTCTCCTTTCCATCTGGCTGAATACTAGCCCTCATTCCTGGCTTCACTCATGTCACATCTCCCCCAGGAAACCCTCCTAGATTTTACCACATCACCTCCCTCTATATTCAGGGAGCTCTGATACGTGCAGTGACTCCTTCCTTCTCTGAGCCCCTGAACAGCCAGCACTGGGCGTGGTTTCTTGTATGTGCATAAAATGAATCATGAATGGACAAACTGATGAATGGGTAAATGGGTGAATGGGTGAATGAATGAAAGAGGGTGCACTTA
>NW_006772699.1:3210914-3226097 GCF_000442215.2 Lipotes vexillifer | reverse complement strand
GAACCCGTGTCCCCTGCATCGGCAGGCGGACTCTCAACCGCTGCGCCACTGGGGAAGCCCATTGTGGTGGTTAATTTTATGTGCCAAATTGGCAAAGTCATGGTGCCCAGTTGTTTGGTCAAACACCGGTCTAGATGTTGCTGTGAAGGCATTTTTTAGATGAGATTAACATTTAAATCAATAAACTTTGAGTAAAGCAGATTACCCCCTATAGTGTGGGTGGACCTCATCCAATCAGTTGACCGTAAGAGAAGACTGAAGTCCCTTGGGGAAGAGAGGGTTCTACCTCCAGACTGTCAAGTTGCAACATCCATGCTTCCCTAGGTCTCCAGCCTATCAACCTACCCTGCAGACAGATTTCATACATACCAGCTCCCACAGACATGTGAAAATCTCTCTCTCTCTCTCTCTCATTCTCTCTCTCTCTCTCTCTCTCTCTCTCTCTCTCTCTCTCTCTCAATATAAACATATCCTATTGGTTCTGTTTCTCTGGAGACCTCTGACTAATACCTTAAGTATATCTCAATTTTAAAATGTTCATTACATAATTGATGGTAAAACCATAAAACACAAGCGCACAAGCATGAAGCAGGATGGAGCACGCAGGGTGTAGCAAGACAGCTCAGCATGACTGGCTCAGGCAACAGGAAATTGGTCGGGGCAAGCTGGGACAGGCACAGCCATGCATAGCCTTGATTATCATGCCAGGGCTCTATTGCCTGCATAGATTGCTTTAAATGCCCGCACTTTAAATGCCTGACTCTGTGACCTCCTGCAGGATAGTGAGGTGTTAGTTAGGATTATTTTTGGTTGTAAGCAACAGAAACTGACATTGGCTAACTCCAACAGAAGAAAGAAATTATGAGAAGAATAAGGGGGCTCACACATACAGTAAAAGCTTAACAATCAAATCCAGGACCTGCCAGGAGCCAGGGCACTTCCAGACGTCTTGGCAACAGGAACTCATGAGTAGGGTTTCTTTAGGATAAGTCAATTACCACTACCTTTTGTTCTAGCTTACTGTGCTCAGTCTCAGGAAAGAGAATCTGATTGGCCACACCTGAGTCCCTGTGCCCAACGCTTAAACAGAGAGGGCAAGGCAAGACCCCTTGTACAACTTTCCTGCCAGTTGGGTGGTATCTGGGGAGCATAGTCAGGATGCTGATGCCGGGAAAACGACGACAAGGTGCTGGCAGGTGGACCAGCTGGAGTGCATGGTGCAGAGAACACTGGGACCCTTGCCCAGCCAGTGAACGTGAGCAGGGGCCCGATGCTCACTGAACTGTTCTGCTGAGTCTTCATTCCAGCCATGACAGTGCCCCTGTACCCCGGGCTGTGTCAGGACCACAGACCCCCTCTTGCCAGGGAACACAACTATTTAGCGGGAGGACTGGAGCTGCTCAGGGCTTCTAGCTGTGTGGCCTTGGTCAGGTCACTTAACCTCTCTGAAACTCAGTATCCTCATCTGTCTGGGGCAGGCCATTGTATACATCTTCTAGGCTTCCTAGGAGGAGACACATGGGACAAAGCCTGGTCCAGGGTCTGCCAAATTCCAAGGACTCTGTTCTTCTTTCCTTCAGGGGCCGTCTCTAATCTTAACGATGATGCTGGGTCTAGCAGAAGGACGTAGGGGCCTTGTCAAGTTGATTTTCAATTAAACTGAGACTAGCCGTGATATGAGGCTGGGCCTGGGGCCAAGGATGTGGGTCTTGGGACAGGAATCAATTCTCTTACCTTTGGGTTCCCCGATTTCTCCACTGTCATGTGCCGGGCCCTGTCTAGAGGCTGCCTGGCTTCCTCTGAGGCTGTGTCTTCAGCAGTCCCCACTCCCCAGCCCCTTCGGGAAGGGAAGAGAGGCTCAGCCCCTGAGAGGCAGAGGGTGGGTCCTGTGGAGACTCAGACCTGCCCCAGCTGCTTCGCAGATTCCCGGAGGCGGTTTCCAGAATAGTCCCTGCAAATCCACACGACCCTGAAGGTGGGCTGTGAGTGCGGGAGGGCTGCTGTTGCCCCACAAGTCTCAGCTCTGGGCCATCAGACACTCTCCTTGTCCAGACCCTGGGCTCAGGGCTGGGCTCTGTGTGCCTGAGTTTGGAATATGGAGGAAGAGGTGTGGTGAGAGAGGGCACAAAGCCACCTGCTGGAAGGAAGCGGGGATTCTTCTCTAGACCCACCCAGGGCAGGATTTATGTAAGGGTGTGAACAATCAGCTCTGACCCCCACTGGGTATGCCTGGAGATGGAGGGTAAATAGGCAAGAAGCAGAAAGGGGAGACAGAGCCAGAGAGATGGGCAGAGAATGGGACTGAGAGAAAGAGAGAGGATCAGAACGCCGAGAGAAGGTGGAGAGATGGAGGAGACAGAGGCAGAGGGAGAAGACCAGCTGAGAGATTTGGTTTTGTTTTTTTTCTTGCGCTACGCGGGCCTCTCACTGTTGTGGCCTCTCCCATTTGCGGAGCACAGGCTCCGGACGCGCAGGCTCAGCGGCCACGGCTCACGGGCCCAGCCGCTCTGCAACATGTGGGATCTTCCCGGACCGGGGCACGAACCCGCGTCCCCTGCATCGGCAGGCGGACTCTCAACCACTGCGCCACCAGGGAAGCCCTGGCTGAGAGATTTGAGAGAGGAAGAGGGGAGGGAAAGAAGGAAGGGAGAGACGGAGAGACAGCAAGGGAGACAGAAAGAGGAAAGGGGGAGAGAAACAGGCAGACAAAAACAGAACTGAGAGATGGAATGAAGGAAGGAGAGACAGAGGGGCGGGGAGGGATGAGAGAGTGAGTGAGTGAGCCTTGGAGGTGGAGATGGAGGGGAGTGACACTGACACCTGGCTCTTACCAGCCTCCCCCAGAGATGTGTGGCGGAGGCGTGTGCTGGCTGGGGGTCGCCCACCAAGGCTCAAAGAGGGCCCGCGTGCCTGGTTAGCTTGTGTTCGCTCTCTGATAAATGACATCCTCTAAATGAGCTATCAGAGCAGAGCTGAGTTCTACAAATGCGTCCACTCACCGCCCCCTCCTGGGGAAACGTACTGTATACGTTACAAGGTGACTCACCCTGCTGCCACAACCCCTGGGAATCTGAGGTAGAAGGCTCATCATTAACTCACCTTCCAAAGGCCACAGGGACAGTGGGGACAGGCCTAGAGGAGGTGAGTGTTTGTGGAAGGAGAGATTCAGATGAGTGAGTTTGTCAGTCCTATCCGGGTGATGTTCATCCCAATGACCCAGCAGACCAGTGGAGTGATGGCGGAAGAGTGCTGACCTGTGTGTGGATGGCTTGACATCAGTGCTCCCCTGTTGCCTCTTTCAGGATCCATCTCCCCGAAGGACCAGAGACTTGTCTAAGAACTTACGTTTCTCTTGGAAGCAAAGAGATGAGGTGGAAAATGGCTGGTCTTCCTTCTGGTCACAGCTCAACCCCCATTGCAAACTGTCTTAGTACCACCTACCTTTACTTGATTGCATTCCCAGAGGCATAATATTACATTTATTGGTGAGGTATTCTCACTATCATTAACATCTGTCATGCCCAGTCGACTGAAGGATGGTGATGGGTTTGGGTCAGTGCTGTGTCCTTAGCATCATGGTACACTCTCAAGAAGCATTTACAGAATGAACCAGCACAAATGTGCCATTTTGGAGTCTAGTGATGCTGAGACTTTAGTCCACAGAGGTATTTGAACAGCTCTTTTGCAAATAAAAAAGGTGAAGCTCAGAGACATATAGGAACTGACCTGAGGGACAAAGCTAGAAAGAGGAAGATTGGGGCTTTACCTCAAGACTGTCTGATTCCAGAGTCATCGTAACCATCACTCTGGAACCTTGCAGTCCCACGCAAATCATCATCGACAGACACTTGCACGAGTTATACGGTGATTTGTACTCTCCCCTTGCATGCTAATTCCATAAAACAAGTTCGATGTCTCTAAATAAAGAGAAGCAAGAGGGACCGTGGCAGATAGGAGACATGGTCTTAAAATGGGGAGGCTGGCTCAGCCCAT
Organism: Lipotes vexillifer; assembly: GCF_000442215.2. Classification (NCBI taxonomy): domain Eukaryota; kingdom Metazoa; phylum Chordata; class Mammalia; order Artiodactyla; family Lipotidae; genus Lipotes; species Lipotes vexillifer. Next base: position 3,222,104 of record NW_006772699.1, on the reverse strand, counting down.
TTTAAGGGGGCTCAGAAGCTTACCTGACGCAGATCTGAGCAATATCCCAGTGATGGTCACAAGAGAGCCCAACGGTTGCATTTCCTCCTGGGGAGGGGATTTTGGCTTTCATCCTTTTAGTCAGAAGGCTCCCAGACATGGATCACCCTAGATTATCCCCATCACAGCCCAGGTAGCTCGCGTTCTACAGTCACCTATAATTTCTGGGCCTGGGTAGGTGTAGCTCCAAATAAATACCCATCTCAAGAGCCTGCAAATGAGATCCCTCGCTGTCCAGATTTTCAAGCAGAAGACCCACTTTTGACCCCATTCATGCTTGGAAAGAAGACTAGAGTAGATAAAAGGGAAGAAGAGGCTATTTCTCCCATCTGATATTTTAAATTTAGAATTGAGGCTTAAGTCTGCTAAGAGACACAGGGAATCTCGTTATGACCTATTTGAAATACTGTAAGACTAGATAAAATTTCTCAGGATAAAGGGACTAGGACAATAGCAGCAAAATGTTTCTCCTGACAAGTATCCCACATATATGGCTGTGAATGTCACCAGGGCTATATTGGTGGAGAAAGGAATTGGTGGAGAGGGCTTTGCAAGTTATTACAGTGTTGGAGTTACAGTGTTGGTCTCCCTCTCCCTCTCTCTCGCCCTCTCTCTGATGGACTTAGCCTTGGGCATTCTTCACTTTCATAACATACTAGATAAAATCTTCCATAACTCTGTCAGGATTCTGTGGACTTTTAAAATACCAATGCTCAAGTGCCAGCAAAAACAAATTCCATCAGAATCTTTGTAGGCTGTGGCTTTGGGCAGGGGGCATGATGCCTCAAAACACCAAGGTCACATATACCTGCTTCTGGGCTCTGCCATCTATCAACTGTAAGTCCTTGAGAAATTACTTCAGTTAACTGATCCTTGCTTTCTTCAGAGGTAAACTGAAGCAGGCAATTGTGTAGATTTCACGTGACAGTTATAAGGATTTTATGATATAATAGCTGGAAAGAGGCTCATATTGTGCCTGACACAAAAGAGGGATTCAAAAGTTGGCCATCATTGTAATTATTGTTGTTATTCCTATTAGTAAATATTGACTAATCCCTGGCAAAAAGTTTAGCCTTCCTTGAACCTCCTGGGAAAAGACATGAACTTGACCTGAAACATCAGAGTTACAGTAGGTGGGGCACTGTTGAAGGAAGATGAATGGTGTTACACAGGAAGTGTCTTGTGCTATCTAAGTGGTAGATCTTTTTTCCCAGAGTGGATTCCAAACAGGCAGTGTTTCCTGCTAAAAACTCTTTTAAAAGTGTTAATACCTCCTGTATTCTCAATTGGCCTAATACCACCATTGCCAGAGAGAATGCCAGTACATCACACTCAGTGGAAGATATGGATTGCAAGCCATCCCATAACCACAACCAACATGCTGTTAACCAAGTCGGAGGGAAGCAAAATGCTTTAGCAGTTGATAAAGGACTAGGATTCAAAAAGTCACCTTACTATATACATAAGCAAAGAATAAGATTTAGAAATACGGGCTCAGAAGCAAGAAATGTCCATTGCAGCTCAGATATGACCACATGGATCCCTCAGAAGAGAACCCATCACAGAATAGGCCCTTCTTTCCACCATAAAATAAACTATAAACTCCTATCATTATAGTAGGTGGGCGGGGTTCTTCTCCACATGTCTTTCTGTTGTGGTAATAAATCTTAAAGAAAATAAATAAGCTCCTTTAGACGTGATTAGATGTAGACCCTTCATTAAGGGTCTTACTTAACTTGATCTTACTTCTACATTCCTCAATCAACTGACTACAGATGGAAGGAGAAATATCAAGTATTTTTTATATATTTATTTTATAAATATGAAACAAAATAGAAGTGAGGTGCAATTTACAGCTTGGAGGAGAGGTTAAACTGTTAAGTAAGTTTGTCACTGAGCAAATATGTTTGAAATTTTTACATCAGGACAACATAATTAAGCAATGCTAAAGTTAACTTGGAAACACTAATGTGGACTCGACTTTAAATATTTTGCTACCTCTGTCACTGAAAGTGACTGCAGCAGCAGCAGAACTTATGTTCAACCACCAACTCTCATGCGCCCCCTAATACCCAGATTATGTCTTTAATACTTTTTTCCACTGAAGGTAACAAGGGCTCTTTGGAGGGTGGCCTTAGGTAGGAAGGAAGTTCCTTTTGTGAGGAGAAAGCAAGGATGCTCACTACAGTAGCATGAGGCAGTTCTGAAAGGACCAAGAAGGTGGATTAGAGAGGCTTCCAGTGATCCAGCTCTGACACTTGGAGTATAAAATGAGACTGATAACTGTAATTAATGGGAATACATGGAATCTGTGCAGGGCCATAAGTTCCCAATGAAGCTCGAAAGAGAAAAGTTGATATAAATTGTACAAAAAGGGTGAACATGATAGAGTTTCATTTTACATTATTTGCAATAGCTGCCTTGTATTATACATGGGTGATGCTATTTCTTCTATTATGTATATGCTGGTTTATTAAGCATCAATAGGCACTTTTCTCTATCCTTGTAAGGAGGAAAGAGTGGATTTTGAATACTTTTAATAGCCTTGGGGAAAAAAATAGAAATTAGTAGTCACGCATGATAAAAAGAGGGAACCAGTAATGTGTAGGAGACGCTGAATTGGACAAATGTCTTCATGAAGACACCAAACTGCTAATGTTTATCCCTGGTTTCTTAAGAAATAAAACACTTTAGGAAAACCCTCTGGTTTGGAAAAGATCTATGAGAAAGGCATGGACTTTTATAGTCTTAAGTACAAAAATCTGAGAAGACTTGGGCTTCCCTGGTGGCGCAGTGGTTGAGAGTCCGCCTGCCGATGCAGGGGACACGGGTTCGTGCCCCGGTCCGGGAAGATCCCACATGCCGCGGAGCGGCTGGGCCCGTGAGCCACGGCCACTGAGCCTGTGCGTCCGTGAGCCTGTGCTCCGCAACGGGAGAGGGCACACAACAGTGAGAGGCCCGCGTACCACAAAAAAAAAAAAAAAAAAATCTGAGAAGACTCTTTATTGAGGTCCCAAATAATAATCAGTAACCCCCAAACTGCTGGCCTGAGATGATACTATTTTTCTTTTGGTTCTGGAGGAAATCTGTAATCCTAGAAGAAATTGGATTTTTAAAAAACCTAATCCTAGGAAGCTATCATTGTAATTTTAAGAAAGTAACTCTGGAAAGCATAAGTATAAAACTAATGAGAAATCTGATATATATCCATGACCTATATACTTTCGATTAGTTTAAGGGTAAGCGTAAGCATATATTTTTCAATCATCTTGATGTTCTGTGTGCATTTTGGCTGACTTTTTAGGTGTTTGAAATGTTTAGGAGAGTCTGCACGTTAAAATAAGTGTTTTAATTAACGGTTTTGGAGAGTGTGGTAAATAACTTTGTAGCCAATGTTTATAAGTTAGAGTAATTGTAATTGGTTCAATTTTTAATAAGTTTTGATTTACCAATTATGCAAATAGTGTTTGAACATCAAGAGAAAAATTGTTTAATAGATTCACAGGGTTAGTAAGTTGAATATTAAACAAAGCACCAAGAGGTATGTGTGTTCTTCCTGGTGACAAATGTCCCACAGGCATTAGAGGACCTACCAATGCATCACAGCCAAAATTCCTGAGCCCCTGAGAGGGCCAGAAAACGAGATGTTATCCTTATAGAACCGTACTAAGAATGGAAGGGACTGATGATTATTTTTGCCTTGGTAAAACGTGCTGTGCTACGTTTGCATTTTAATGTGGAGATGCTTGGAAATGGAGACATCTTCATGCCCAACAGGAACTGATCAAATGGAGCTTTTCCAAGTCCTATGTAGGAGATGAGTGGGGTCTTTGAGGCAGGGGTCCTAACCTCTCACCCAACTGCTTCCAGCGCTCTCTGCCGGCTCCCTCCTACGGAACCTAAGATTCACTTCTTTTTTTCCTCAGCACTCTGGTGTTATTACTACTAGTATTTTTAACCCAGAAAAGCAGTATTTTAACCGATAGGAACAATAGGCCATTTTTGTTTTTGTTTTTTTTTGCGGCACGCGGGCCTCTCACTGTTGTGGCCTCTCCCATTGTGGAGCACAGGCTCCAGACGTGCAGGCTCAGCGGCCATGGCTCACGGGCCCAGTCGCTCTGCAGCATGTGGGACCTTCCCGGACTGGGGCACGAACCTGCGTCCCCTGCATCGGCAGGCGGACTCTCAACCACTGCGCCACCAGGGAAGCCCTAGACCATTTCTTGTTCAGTGCCTCCAGCTGGTAACCTCTTCAAACTGCCTATGGGCCACAAGCCCCCAGGTCTCTTGAAACCAAAGATCTTCTCAGAAGGCCCACCTCCTGTATGACACAATTTTGGAATCCTCTGGTTTGATGCCTCCTTGACAGGTTACTTGCAATCTCGGTTTTCAAAATCCAAAGAAAACAGGATTAAACATTTGGGGGCCAACGCCCTGGGTATCCTGCTGACCCTTTGTTTTCCCTTCTTTTTCATTAATTGCCTCGAGAGTCATGCATGGGACTCAGATCCATACTGCTATTTCATTTGGAGGAAGTGTTCAGTTGTCAGTGTCATTTTATTCACCTTGCAAGTCCCACTGAACGGTCATCTCGAAAGCGAACACCTCGCAAGAACCTTTTCTTTTTCACTTTAGAGCTCACAGCGTGTACTAGTTAAAAGGGACCCAAGATGCCAAAATTCTCACGTAGAAACTTAGACAAGTAGGTGATTGTTCTGACAATGGAAAACTGGGCTTGATGGGGAGATGGTTCCCCTGGGAAACTGAGCATGGGAAATTGAACTTGGAGTTACACGATCTTGCAGTAAACCCTCAGACACGGGCTGAGATTGGAGTTTCTGGGGACATTGTGAGCACCCAGGAGGTAAGACACCCTTGTGAGAATGTCCAAGAAAGCATCCCAGAGGCCTGAGGGATCCACACCCTCATCAGGACCGTCACTAGCAGCAGGTGCCCTCGTGGGACTTGAAGGCCAGGGAAGTTTTTCCTCCCACCATGAGTGCGGCTGCATTTCCTAGTCCACTGAAGGAGTCAAATGAAAGGATCTCGTATCCTCTGCCTATATCTGTGATATCTTTCTGGCTGTCGTGCTGCCAAACTTTATGAGAATTATGTAAAAATTAAGAAAGGAACTTACAAAAGGTATCAAACAAATATGACTACCATAATATCTATTTGGATAAACCCCCAATCATTACCTGGCCCATCAGACCTTGAAATAGACGTCTTGAATTCAACCTGCTACTCCAAACTTCCTAGAAGCATGAAGAGCTAAGATCTGCCTCGGTGACCCTTCTCTGAAGCTCTCCCTGACACCTCCCCACCACAAATTGCCATGTTCCCACCCTTGGATGCATGTCCGTTGGAGTTTTGGACATAACTCTTGTAAAAATTAGTAAGCAGAAAGCTCAATTAAATAATTGGGAGACCGGAACGGGGAGCTCTCACGTCCTGTGATGATAACTGAGCACAATGAGAAAAAGAAGGGCTCCACCTCTTTCTTGGCAAGGACTTAGCCAATGAAAAGCCGCGGACTCTTTGTTTTTTAGAACCCTCCCAACTTCCTTTTCCCCTCTATAAAAGCACTCTCCTTCCCTTGACAGGCGGGAACTTGCACATGGCTCGCCATGGTTGCAGAGCCCAAATTGCAATTCTCTGCTGATCCTGAATAAACCCATCTTTGCTGGAGAAATATCTGACAGTCTGTTTGTTTTAGGTCAACACTCTACGGCAAATATTAATTCACAGTTCTCTGAAGATGTAAACTCTGAGGACAGAGCTGTGCTGGATTCATCGCTATCTCTCCAGTGCCTGCAGTGGAGAGTGCAGTGGTGGCACTCAAACACATCTGTTCAATGAATGAACAGTGACCAATAGCCACCAATGACTCTGAACCAGGCTATTAGGTAAACAGTTAAGAGCCAGCCCATGAAATAAATAGCCTTCAAAGGTGGTTATATCTTAAACTTATGAAAAGAAATATTTACTTTCTGATAGGTATAAAATCCCTGAGTAAATTTACAGGTCGTCGTAACATATAGGAAATGTCTTCATCTCTGAGCCCGAGGGAATGCCATTTATAATAAAATACTTTGCATTTCAAAACTGTCTTTGTGTTTTGTAATTTATGTTGAGCATTACTGCTAGGACATGCTGAGAATATTTCCATTTTTTCCTGAATCTGAGGAATTAGAGACTCTTTGCTACATAGTAGGAAGGGATGTGTTAATTTGTAGGATAACGATGCTTTTCCCTGAGAACGGATTTCCAAAGGTAGAAGTCAGCAGAAACAGGTTATTTTATTTACCAAAATTTGCTCTACAATCAAAATTTCAGGCTAGTAACCATTTCAGTGAGTCCTATCACTATCCCAAGACAATAACTTAGAAACAAGCCACTGCTGAAAGGTCAGATTACAACATGCCTATTTTTTAAAGCTAAACAAGAATCTTTTCTCTTCATTGTTTATCGACAGTACGCCTTTAACTAATTAGTCATGAAGAGGGGATTAAAAACCCAGATTGGAGCAGAAAGAAGTCTGCCATCTACTGCATGACACTAAGACAATTAAGTCAAAATCTAGAGAAACAGAATTTGTTCATTCCTGTGGGGATTGAGAAGGCAGCTCTACACTTTGATATTTCATCATCTGTTAGTGTAATTAATAGGAGCATCTAAAAATTTGGAACTGCAAATTAGAAACAAGTTTGAACCAAAAACAGCCCGATAATAATGAAATCATCCCCTAGACCCCAGAAAGCATCAGCCGCATGCCACCCCTAAACCTATCACTAAAGTAGAGGTGATACTGAATCATTCAGAATTTCATCCTGAGCTGAGTGGAGGGTCAGCTTTCCTGGGGGGTGGATTCCTGAATGAAATTGGGTCTGTTAGCAAGGAGGTACCAGGAAAGGGAGGGAGGAAATGCAAGTGGGGTAGATAATCATGCGTCTTTTAGGGCCCTTGAAACCCTGCAGATAAGAACCTCTGCCAAGGGGCCTTTGCGCCACTTGTGTTAAGAGAAGTATTGAGAACAGAAAGATATTTTGAGACTTCTTGGAACTTTGTGACTTTCTCCTTTTGTTTTGTTATTTTAATCTCCTCTGTTTCCTTGTCTTACCAGCAATGAGGACTCTTAACTTAGAAAAACCTAAGAAAAGCTGCCTGCTTGTTCCCGGGACAGTAGCGTGGGAGACCACCTCTCTGGGTCTGAGATGGGAAGCCAGGAAGACCGTCTCTGCAGACCCTCCTCTTCCCGGACAGAAGTGAGCAGACCAGCATGTACAAAGAGCACTTAGGTCACTGCCTGGCAAACAGTAGGTGGTGAATGTGAAGCTGGGGTGAATGTGTGGAAATGGATACGATACAGAAGGAAGCAGAGCAGTGGAGGAGAAAGGCTTTGAGGTTGGTCAGAGCTGGGTTCAGCTCCCAGCACTACTATTGCCTGGTTGTGTGATCTTGGGTAAGTCACTTATGCTCTCTGAGCCTCAGTCTCTTCATCAGCAAAATAGAGATAATACCACTGACCCCAGAGGAGTCTTGTGAGAATCGGAAATGATGTATATAAAGCATACAGCAGGATGGGGCCTGGCACTTGAGAGATGTTCCATGAATGGAAGCTGACCTCCCTCCTTTTGGACATGTGCACTGTAACTATTTTCAAAATTAATACGCCATATCCTAGCCCTGTGTCAGCCATACCAGCACGAGCCTGTCTCCTTGCTCACCCCCTGATGTGGGGTTGGAGGCAGAGCATCGGCCAAGGTGCCAGGATCAGGTTGCCATCATGGGATTTGTGGATGAAGTGACAGGTGTGGAATCCATCTCACTTGGAAGCACCAGAGGTGTGCCCTCATGTCCCACACCAAGCTGCCAGGGACTCTGGTGCTCAGCTGAATTTCTGCATTCCCCTCGACTTCTGGGAGAGTTCACCCTGATTATAAAAATTCCTGGTCCCTCCCTGATTTCCCCCAGGACATTGACCTCATCTGTAGGAAGATGGACTCTGGAGTCAGCCAGAGTTCAAATCTGGCTCCACCATGAACTAACTCAATAACTTTGGACACAGTGCTTTTGCTTCCTGTGCCTGTTTTCTCATATGTAAAATAGGGATAATGCTAGTACCAACCTTATAGTATAGTAACGTGTATTGTGAAAATTTAGTGAACTTGTGCACATAAAGGCCTTGGAAAATACAAAGCACTTAATAAATGTCAGTTGTCACAGTGACTACCGGGGACCCTACAATCTCACCCCATTCCTTACCCGGGTGAGCTGACTCACAGGCCAGCAGGGCAGATGTCACCACAGCCAGCTGCCACACCTGCGCTTCTGCCGCCATCAGCCTGCAGGGGAGTCCTCTCATTCTGTGATCTTGCTTCTGATGCTCACAATGTGTCTCTCAGTTTTGGACCAAAACCATTCCCATTTTGCAGATGAGAAAGCTGAGGCCCAGAGAGACTGGATACCTTCCCGGAGATCTGCCTGGCAGTCTGAGGCAGAAGCAGGACTTAGTCCTAGGTCTCCTGACTCCACGTTTGGTGCTCTTTCAACCTCAGCCTCCGGGGGTATGAAGGGTCAAGGCTGTGCTGGTGGAGAAAGGGTCAGGGACTTGCTTCCTGCACCCCAGCTCCCTTGGGGGCCTGAACGGGCTCTGACACTTCCTGCCCCACAATCTCCACTCTTCCCACCTGGCTGCCAGGAGGCCTCCAACGCAGAAGTGAAAAATGAGCCACTAAATGTATTATGACTTGTGAGGCTGTCTTCATAATTAAATTTGATTAAAACGAACACCAAGAAATTTCCTGACATGGCCTGCCTGGCGGGGCTCATCAGAAGGTGATAAATGGGTGGGTTCTAGAGAAAGAGATATCTGGAGGGGGAAGCAGAGACACAGAGAGAGGCCTCGGAATGGAGGAACAGGAGAAAGGAGGCCGGAGTCCCTCTGCCCCAGCAGTGCAGGGCCAGGCCCGCTGCATTCCTGCTTTGGCCAGGATTCCTGCCCAGGCCGAGGGCGGGCTTGCAGAGTGGCCTGGTGAGCGGAGTCTCCTCATCAGAACAGCCTTCAGAGCCCCTCTGAGCCACCACTACCTGGGGTAGTTTGCCTCTCCGAGCCTCCCTTCCTCCCTCCCTGAGCTGTAAAAGAGGGATATGAGTTAAACTAGTCTCATCTAAAGGGAGGTGAGCAGCCAGCCATTGTGGGAAAGCTGGCCAGCTCTTCAGCAGACATTTACCAAGATACTCATCACACTGTGTGGTTTCCTCTGGAAAAGGCACTGGGACTGGGGAATGGGGTTAATTTAGAGCAATTCTGTAATCTGGGTCTTCTACAATGAGCATGTATTGCTTTTATACAGAAAACCAATGAACACCTCCACCCCGCATACATCCCAGAGGGCTGGGCTGAGGACCAGTACAGGATAGAGGGCGCAAGTCAACCCAGACCTGGGTCCTGCCCTGGGGAAGACCACGGTGGTCTCAGGGGGTGGTTTAGGGGCAAGACGGGATTTCACTTACCGTGTACACGTGCTAGGGGCTACGGCAGAGCTGAACCCAGGTGAGCAGCGCAGAGAGGAGCCTCAGCAGAGGTTCCCTGAGTAAAGGCACACCTGAGCTAAGGTTTGAAGGCTTGGACTATTTAGTAGAAGAAAGAAAAAGAAGGGTCCACGCAAAAGCCCAGAGGCATGAACAAGGGCCGGGAGTCCAAAGACTTGCAGCTCGTTCTGTGAGGAGAGGGGTTGCGTCTCTGCTGGGCTCTTCGGTTTCTGTACAGCGATATCAACTCTACCATCTCCTTGGCTGAAAACTCTGCCCTCAATCAATAGCCCAGAGTAATGGCCTTCTGGACCTCACCAGAAAATAGAGTCCCGAACCTCTGTTATTCTCATCTCTCTCTCTTTTTTAAAAAATAAATTTATTTATTTATTTTTGGCTGCATTGGATCTTCATTGCTGTGGTTGGGCTTTCTTTAGTTGCGGCACACGGGCTTCTCATTGCAGAGGCATCTCTTGTTGCAGAGCACGGGCTCTAGGCGCGCGGGCTTCAGTAGTTGTGGCATGTGGGATCTTCCCGGACCAGGGCTGGAACCGGTGTCCCCTGCATTGGCAGGTGGATTCTTAACCATTGCGTCACCAGGGAAGTCCCTCCTCACCTCTCATTAAGAACAAAAGAGAAAAGCTCTGTGGAAGGAATTGTTGTTTATGGAGGATTGAGTAAAAGGCATTCATGCCCTGGAAGAGTCTAGGTTTTATCCTTGAATCAAGTCAGGCCATCAGAAAACTTGTACCCAAGGAAAAAGAGATCAATGAAACAAGATGGAAAGGCCAGAAATAAACCCTGACACAAATGGGAATTCAAGGCCAGATCAAGGTGGGTTTGCAACTCAGAGAGGAAAAGATGGCTCAGCCAGGGGATGCTGATGAGGCGTTTGGAATAAAACAAAGCTGGAGCCTCACGCCTCACGCCCAAACGTTGATCAAACATTTACATGTAAAAAAAAAAAAAAGAGAGTGACTATGAAACATACGAAGAAAACATGGACGATGTTTCTATGAAATCATTCTAAGAACACCAATTTCAAAAGCTACAAAAGAAAAGATGGACCAATTTGATCAATTTGATTACAAAAACATGAAAGCTTTCATGTGTCGGAAGTAACTAACATGCGAAGAATCAAGGAAAAAAGATTGTGTGGGAAAGAGACTTTCAATGGGCAGCCGCTAAAGGGTTTGAAGCAAAGGATTGTTATGGAATGGGGGATGGGTTGTCATGGTTAGCTTTATATTTTGAAAACAATCATCTCTCTGGCCACAGCGGGGATCATAGAATGATGTGGTGAGGAAGGTAGTGTAGGGATCAGAGAGAAGCCTATTGCAATAGGCCAGATAAGAGATGATGGCCCTTGGGGGCCACTCCTGGGGGGAGTGGAAATCTACATGGGGGCTTGGTGGTACCCTGGATAATGCAGCCGTACAGGAGAGGGTGTGTCAAGGGTGACTCCCAATTTCCAGGCTCGCATAACTGGATGGTGGTGGTGCCATCTACTGAGACAGCAAAGACGAGAAAGAATGCGGGGCTTCCCTGGTGGCGCAGTGGTTGAGAGTCCGCCTGCCGATGCAGGGGACACGGGGTCGTGCCCCGGTCCCGGAAGAA
>NW_006772699.1:3202430-3210795 GCF_000442215.2 Lipotes vexillifer | reverse complement strand
GCCTGCGCGTCCGGAGCCTGTGCTCCGCAACGGGAGAGGCCACAACAGTGAGAGGCCCGCGTACCACAAAAAAAAAAAAACGGGTGCATTTGGTGGTGAGTTGGGACATGCATGTTTTTTCAGGTTTGGATTTGAGATACCCTTGAGCGGAGCCAACTTCATGTGTGCATGACTTGTATGGTCACTTAGGGACCCACACTTGCTTTAATGCTCTTCTGTCACCACCTTGAAATCCATAATAATTTTTTTGACAAGGGGACCTGCGTTTTCATTTTGCACTGGCCCAACAAATTATGTAGCCAGACTTGCCTTTGAGCCATCTAGGACCAGGTGTTGTTTAAGCAGTTGTCCAGATCTACAGAGAGCTTGGAGGAGGCTTCAGGGCTGGACATATAAATGTGTGGGTTGTCTGCATATAGCAGGGAACAGAAGCCCTGGGCAGGGAGGCAGTCACTTAAGGAAAAGGTCTAGGATGACAAGAGGGTATGTAAGGTCTGGGTTTTGACGTCCTTGTAGATGTAATGTCTAGGTAGGAGAGGATATAAGAATAGAAGGTGATGGAGCATCAAGAGAAGGCGGGAGAATATGGGAAGCCCAGGAAGGGAGAAGAAAGAGAGCAAAGCCTCAAAAGCCACAGATCAGGGCAAAGCAGAACTGAGGCCTCTCTGGTGGATTTGGTAACACGGAAGACATCGGTGTCCCAGGTAAGTACCATTTTTGTGCAACGAAGGGGTTTGTGGAGTGAGCGGGAAGGGGAGTGGAGACAGTGAGAGCACCAGCTCTGGAGAGAAATTTGGCCATGACCTGGAGGAGAGAGATAAAGCCATATCCCCATAAAGGGGTCAGGAGTGAAGGGAGCAACTTTTATCTTTGTTTTCATGAGAGACCCGAACACGTTTCTAAGGTATATCATTAAGCAAAAAGACAATATAGTATATTAGACAGAATAAACCACTTTGTGTAAAAACAGTGGTGGTGGGGGTGGGTAGGAGGGAAGGAAGATTATATGCGTATGCAAAGAAAATTTCTGGGAGGATACACAAGAAACCAGTAAATATGGTTACCTGGGGGATGGGCCTAGGGACTTCACCTCTTCCCTTCTATAACAGTTGAATCTTTTTGTCATAATCATTTTTCTAATAATAAAAAAACTATTAATTTGATGTCCTCAAGGGAAGCTCTTGGGCACTGAACATACAACTCAAAGGTTTCGTTGGTTGTCAAAATTAATACTCAATTTATTAAAGTTACAAATTCATACAGATCCAGGTTCTTCCATAAGCTTTAAAGTTCAGTTTACCGATTTTATTATTTATTTATAAGTTTAGCAAATTTTAACAATCACTTTTTTTTTAACTTTTTCTTTTTTTTTTTGGCTGCGTTGGATCTTTGCTGCTGCGCTCGGGCAAGGTCATCCTCTGTCCTCCTCCCAAGAATCTGTAGCACGTTGGCTCAGCCAGTTCTGGGTGGCTGCTTCTCTCTCTAATGCCAGCAGACCCCAATACTCATGCGTCACAGAGGTCACTCCCGAGGCTTAGCAGTTAGATGACTGCATGAGAATCACCAGAGGGGGTGGAGCATATGTACGGAGCACTCACGGGCACACAGGCGATGCAAAGGTGGGAGCCCTGGGGCTGGCCTCCTGACCACCTGGGCCACAGGGACAGAGACAAGAAAGGAGACTATCTATTGGGAGACACCTCAGGAATGGGGACAAGGATGACATATAATTTCAGGTGACTGAATGAGGTTCCTGCAGAGGGGCAGGGCTGAGATGGAGACCATTCCACAGCCCCTTTGGGGGTTAGGAGTCCATGACTCTCAAGCCTTGCAGGCTGTCTGTCTGCAGGTCCTATGTTAGAGAAACATAGGAGTGGCGTGGGTGGTGGCTAAGAGCATGATAGGGCTTTGTACATAGGGCAGACACGAGTGTGTACTTGCATTTGTGGCTTCCCAGCTCTCCGACCTTGGATAACTCCCCCAAACTTCTTTGAACCTGGGCCCTGCACCTGATACAACAAGACAGCCATTGGACCTGACTGCATCATTGTGAGGTTTTGAGGCGATAAATACACCATGCTCAGCTCAATGTCTGTCACGTTAATGGAAGTTGTGTCTTCCTGAAGATCAGGCTGCCCATGCCCTGCATATCATGCCATCCTCGTCAATTTGACTGCCTGCCTTGAAGGTGTGCAGGGCTGTTTTCTGAACCTTCTCTTCTCTTCCTTCTTTCAGGCTGACCTCCATGTTATTCTCTCCCCTCTTCTGACTCTGAACACTTGCAAACTAAAGCTGACAGTTACCTCACAAATTCATATCCTATATTAGGAGAGTATAGATTTTGGAGCCAGACAGACCTAGTAGTAAATTCTATACCTTCCACTGCCTAGCTCAGAAACCCTGGACAAGTGACTTAACTTTCTAAGCCTCCATTTCCTCATCTGTACAATGGGTATAAGAATACATGTTGGAGAGGGGAATTCTAGGCAGAGGGAGTGGCATGGGTTGAGACACAGAGGTGGGAATGCAGGAAATAGTAGGCAGTCTGTTTTATGAAGAGAATGAGTGATGAAGTGGGGGTAGCTGGGGTCAGGTAAGCCCAGCGGGTCATGCAGATGCATATCAAGCTGGGCTTTATCTCTTGAGCTCAAGGAGGAGTAAGGGAGTGATGTGGTCTGATCTAGTCCAAAGATGCAAAAGATGTTTATTGAGTGCCTACTATGTGCCAGCTATTTCGGATAAATCAGTGAACAAAATAGATTTTAAAATTCCTTTTCCTGTGGAGGTTATATTCTAATAGAAGGGCATAGACCCAATAAATAAGTTAATTAAAGGGACTATTGAAAGAGATAAGTGCGATGGAAAAAGTAGGAATAGAATAAGAAAAGGGAAATTGAGAGTTCCTGGGGAGGGGTCGGGGAGATGAGTACAAGTTATATTTAAAATAGTGGCTTCAGGGTGAGTCCTTGTTGAGAAGTCGACTTTTGAGGAAAAACTTGAAAGAGTAAGGGAGTGAGGCACATAGTTATTTGAGGAAGGGGCGGTCCAGGCCAAGGGAAGAGTTAAGGCAGCTGTCCTGAGGCAGGAACATGCCTGGCGTTTGGAGGAAGAGCAAGGAGCCCAGTGTGGCTGGAGGGAAGCAAGCAAAACAAGTGGGGAGAGAGGTGAGGTTAGAGGTAACAGGGCCAGATCATGCTTCGCCATTGTAATGACATTGACTTTGGATGAAGCAGAGAAGGATTGGAGGCTTGTGAGCAGAGGAGGGACATGATCTGCTTTATTTATTTATTTATTTATTTATTTATTTATTTATTTATTATTCACCAATGTTTTAATTATTCTGGTGTGTCCAGGAAGGAGATTGAGGGTGGGCAGCTGGAGGCAGAGTGATCAGCCGGGATTCTAGGGATAGCTCTAATATATGTTTTTAATGTAACAGATTTATTGAAACATAGTTCACATTCTGTACTCTTTACCCATTTAAAGCTACAATTCAATGCTTTTTAGTGTAATCACAGAGTTCTGCACTCATTAACACAATCACTTTTTTTTCTAACATCTTTATTGGAGTATAATTGCTTTACAATGGTGTGTGAGTTTCTGCTTTATAACAAAGTGAATCAGCTATACGTATACATATATCCCCATATCCCCTCCCTCTTGCATCTCCCTCCCACCCTCCATATCCCACCCCGCTAGGTGGTCACAAAGCACCAAGCTGATCTCCCTGTGCTATGCGGCTGCTTCCCACTAGCCATCTGTTTTACATTTGGTAGTGTATATATGTCAATGCTACTCTCTCACTTCGTCCCAGCTTACCCCCCCCCCTCCCCGTGTCCTCAAGTCCGTTCTCTACGTCCTGCGTCTTTATTCCTGTCCTGCCCTTAAGTTCATCAGAACCACTTTTTTTTTTTTTTTTTAGATTCCGTATATATGTGTTAGCGTATGGTATTTGTTTTTCTCTTTCTGACTTTCTCTTTCAGGAAAGGCTTGGCTAGATGCTGGTTCATTGTCTCATACAATTGCAGCCAGATGGCTGGAGCTGGGGCTAGTTGAGCAGCCTTCTCTCTTCAGGTAGCATCAGGGACTCTCATGTGGTCCCTGTTCATGGACAGGTTTTGGCTTCCTCACAGCCTGGTGGTCTCTGGGCAGGCCGACTGCTTATAAGTCAGCTGAAGGCCTCAAGACGAAGCATTCCAGTGAGCAAGGTGGAAGCTGAGTCACCTTTGATGATGTCGCCTTGGGATCACATGGTGTCATTTCTGCTGAACTCTATTGGTCAAACAGTCAAGTACCACCCAGGTTTCAAGAGAGAATACACAAACCCCAGTCTCAATAGGAGGACTGTCCAAATGGCATTGTAGATGGAGCACATGGGATGAATGCAGTCATGCTGGGAAATACAGTTTGCCACACCCACCTTGGAGGAGGAGGGCCCCAGGCCCAGCCTGACACGGGTGCGTGCCTCGTGCCCCGCACACTAGGACTTCCTCTGCTTACTTCCTGCCTTCACCTTCCATACCACCCCCAGACTAGAGCCTGAGGCCCTGAGCCAGGCCTCTCCCCGAGGACCAAGGTTGCAGGTAGCTGGGTTTTAGCCTAAGCTGCTTGGCATGGGGCTGGCATCTGGGCAGGGCTTTTAAGCTCCACTCCACCCTGGGGACTAGAGACAGTAAGCTGAGCTGAAAATGATGCTCAGTAGAATTCTGTTGGCTAATGAGCATCAGGGGAGAAAATTCATAGATATTCTATCTGTTGGTGAAACAGATAGACCTTCTGTGTGATCCAGACAGGGCTAGATAGCGGTTGCAGAGGGTGAGGACGGTGGCAGAAAGAAACATTCATTGGACATCGTTTGTGCGCCAGGCACATGGTTGGTATATCGTAGGCATTCATCTCATGTCACCATCCCAGCAGCACCATGGGGCAGGTACTGTGAACTTGTAGAAATGAAGACACAAAGTCTCAGAGAGGTGAAATAATAGGCCCCAGGTCACACAGTTGACAGGAGGCTGAGCCAGGACTGCAAAGAAATTCTTCCAACTTCTGTTAGAGCACCCTTCAAGAGATATGCCCCGACGTTACTTTTAGAGCCTTTAAAAAGCAAACCGGAACCAGGAATGTGGATCCCTTCCTATCTGGTGCCTGGTAGGGTAGCTGCTTTGTTGGTACCACAACAAATCCGTGGTATGGGAGCCACGGATATTTGCAAGCTGCCTTCCGCTATCCTTTAGCTCTAGTCTAGCATCTTGAAAGACACAACAAAGACCACTAGATTGAAATAGGGGCTGCTTCCTCTAATACAGTAACTTTCCTTTAAACTTAAATTGAGAAACTAAGTGACTGGATGATATCCTTTTAATAGCTGCTGAGTGTAAATGCATTTTGAGAGCAAATCCTCCTTCAGAAAAGACCATTTCTAATGTTCTTTCAAATTGTCAGTTTGGAGGATGAAGGGGAATGTGATTAGGAGACCAAAATAACAATGAATTTTGAGACCAGCAAAAATGTTGCCTGCACCAATGTGTAATTTAAACCGCCAAAGTGCTCCCGCATTTTCGATGCCAAATATACTTAATCAGTAATAATCGTGTCCCTCAAGAAGGCTCCTAATTTGCTTTATTGCCTTTTTAGATTTGTCCCCTTTCATTTTCTAAAATATAATCATAGTTCAGTGACTCCATCTGGGAGTGATCCGGCAATAAATTCTGCGTGGTAATGATGTACAACCAGCGAATAACAATTCCTTAGTCACGCTGTTTCCTCTATTGCCACCTCATTAGAATTCGTGGTTTTCAGAAAATTCAATGAAATTTGAAATTTCATCAAGAAGTTACTCCGATGAATAACTGACAGAGTAACAGTTCACTTATTTGTCAGGCACGAAGCAAAAGGGAGAGGGGGCAGAGAGAAGAAATGACAGAAGACAAATTTGATAAAAAGCATCATAAAGAAGTTTAGCTTTCCTGAGAGGCGAATGGGAAGTGTGGTGATTTTACAGCTGCAGACATCAGCTTGGCCTGTGGATGGGATTTGACAGGACCCCCTGCATGAAACCTCCTCATAGATCAAGCCTGGCTTAACGTCCCTCTCTGGAGCCATCACTGGCTTTTGCCGACAGTTTTGATACCCTGGCCCTCATTCCAGGTAGAAATTTATGACAGGACATTTACATTTGTGACCTCATCGCCACCTTTGTCATCTGAGTTTCGTATTGGATTTCTGTTGCCACACACTCCAGCTGCTTTCTGGCTGCAGAGGAAAGGCCTTACCTTGACCTTAATCTTACACATCAAGATTCTCTGAGTTTCCAAGAAGAAAATTATCACCATCCACAAGGCAGACTAGCATCTGTTGGCCTTCTGCCTTTGTTGGAGGCACTCGGCCAGTCATCACACAGTATGTCTCTCATTTGCACTCAGAGCCCAACTCTGTCTTATTCTCAGTCCCAGGCGCTACCAACCAGGCATCCCTCTAGATGTTCCCATGGGAAGCAGGACTAGGGGATGGAAATGGAGCCACAGTGGTGTCCATTGTAGTGAGAGCACTAGGCTTTTTTTTTTTTTTTTTTTCTGCATAGAGCCTTAGAGATCCTTTTAAAGAGGAAACACCCAGGCTCAGTTATAGTTACACTAGCCTGGCTCCCAGTCCAGAGTTTTTGCAAGACCCTGCCCGGTACGCGGGCCTCTCACTGTTGTGGCCTCTCCCTTTGAGGAGCACAGGCTCCGGACGCGCAGGCTCAGCGGCCATGGCTCACCGGCCCAGCCGCTCCGCGACATGTGGGATCTTTCCGGACCGGGGCACGAACCCATGTCCCCTGCATCGGCAGGCGGACTCTCAACCACTGCGTCACCAGGGAAGCCCTAGGCATTTTTTTTAAATAATTTTTTTTGCTGCTTTCTTTTTTTTTTTTTTTGGCCTCACTGCATGACTTGTGGGATCTTAGCTCCTTGACCCGGGATTGAACCTGCACTCTCGGCAGTGAAAGTGCAGAGTCCTAACCACTGGACCGCCAGGGAATTCCCTCACTAGGCATTTCTGAGGCTGGCCTTGCAGACGGTTACCACTAACCTATGACAACTGCCACCAGCTTAGGCCCTGTGCAGGGCAGCTCCTGGGACAGACAGTGCCTGCTCTGTGCTCTCCTGGAAGCAGATGTAATCATCCAAGGTTAACCTACTTTTTGTTTCAGGGAATGTTAGCTGATGTTCTTCCAGAGGAGACATACCCAGTCACAGATGCCCAGGACAGCAAAGCTTCCTTCCTCCTCCTCTCCACTTACACAGTGGAGGGGAAGCTAAGGAGACCCTGTAGAAAACAATAGTATATTCAAGGTTCTCTTCTCTGGCATATGCCTCCTACCAGAAATTTATTTATCACCATCAATTAGTTTGCAGATATTTTTTAATTAAGATAAGTTTTTAAAAGTAAATTTGGGGTGATGGGAACTAGATGACATCAATGCCCTTTAGCCAAAGATGTCCAGGGAGGGACACAGTATGGTTGAACAGAGTTGGGTTGGTTGGCTCATTGCAGTGAGGAGGAATGTCCACTAGGGGCAACAGTGAGGTACCTTGGCAAGAGGGTGCTAAGGAAAGACAGGTAAGGATTTGAGTCTTGGGCTAGGTGATTTTAGGGAGGGTTCAAGGAAGAGGGGATTTGCTCTGGATTGGATGCTCTCAGGTAGCAAGGGTGACTCCATCATTGGGGATCTGTATAAGTCTTATCTGTAAGGCAAAAGGAATGATATCGTTATTGGTAAACAAGCAGTAAGCAATGACTCAGATTAGCCAGAAAAGGGAAGATATCGGTCGTTTTTGTGGTTCGGACAATGTTTTTATTTTTGTCTGCGTTCATGTTATACGTTTATGTGACATGATTATGAAGTGGTCTTATTCGTATCTTGCTCCATCCTGGTCAGTGTAGCTTTGCCTGATGTCCATCTTCTGGGAAATCATTTATGTTCATACAGGTAAACACCAGGACCCAGCTGTGAGTGCCAGGCCAGCTCCTGCCTATGGGGGTGCTTATCTCGTTCTGAATGATAAACTTCTCCAGGGTCATGGACACTTTCTTCACACCAGTGTTCTCAGTAATTTCACACATTCTTCTAAATATTATCAAACACCTCCTCTATTGCAAGTGTCAGGTGCCGGGACCATAGAAACACACAAGTCAGCCACAGCTCAGCCCTCCCTGGTCCTGCAGAGGCAACAATTACAATGGAGTGGGGAGAGTGCCCTGCTTGAGATTCACAAGGATGTTATCAGCTATAAAATGCGAGGCACACTGCATGGCCAGGAGATACTGCCTCTTCCTGAGCCTTAGAGGAAGCTTACAAATAAATAGGAGTTGGCCAGGGAAA
>NW_006772699.1:3201393-3202262 GCF_000442215.2 Lipotes vexillifer | reverse complement strand
CCAGGGGGGGGGGGGGGGGAACAGCTGTGCCAGAGCTGTTGAGTTTAGTGGGGCAGGAGTGAGGCTGGATGGTAGGCATGGGCTAGGCCAGGGGAGGCCTCACAGGCCCTTCAGAGGAGTCTGGGTGGAAATTAGCCTTACGGTGAGTGATGGAGAGTCTTGGAAGACACTTGGTCTGACATGGTTTTCCTGAGACGCTGAGAGTGCCTGGGAGAAAGGAAGACAGGCTTCAATGGCTGAACTGGGCATTTGTGAGAAGAGGCCCCAGGCTCCATACAACTGCTTCTAGTTATCAAAGCAGGAGAAGAAACCACATGGGGAGGTGGGCCTGAAGGTAGAGTTGAGAGAACTGACCCATGACTGAGCACCTGCCCCTCGGCTACTTCTGATACTAGCTGATGCACCCTTGGCATTTAGTAACCCCCCAGCACTGCTCCAAGCCCCTTACGTGGATTATTTTATTTTATCCTCCCAATGACCCAATGGAGATGCTACCTTTTTTTTTTTTTTTTTTGCCCTAAGTCATAGGTGAGGAAACTGAAGCATAGAGAGGTTAAGCAATTTACTCGAGATCATCCAGTTACTAAGTAGTGGAGCAAAAATTCCACCCTGAGTAGCCTGTTTCAGGATGTGTGTTACTTCCCTATGGGCTCCACCAAGCCCTCCAAGTGCTGGGCTCTGCTCTGGGCTCTTCGCAAGCTGTGGCTCATCTGGACTTCACAAAACCGTGGACGAAGTGTGTGTGTAGCTTTGGGTGGCAAATTGGGGCCCAGAGTGCAGTTTGGAAAGGCAAGGCTACTTTCAGGATTGGAGGAAAGGACTGGAAGCTCAGTAGTTCTGGAGAAGGTGTTTTTTTTTTTTTTTTTTTT
>NW_006772699.1:3198394-3201383 GCF_000442215.2 Lipotes vexillifer | reverse complement strand
TTTAGCGGTATGCGGGCCTCTCACTGTTGTGGCCTCTCCCATTGCGGAGCTCAGGCTCCGGACGCGCAGGCTCAACGGCCATGGCTCACGGGCCCAGCCACTTTGCGGCACGTGGGATCCTCCCGGACTGGGGCATGAACCCGTGTCCCCTGCATCAGCAGGCGGACTCTCAACCACTGCGCCACCAGGGAAGCCCTGGAGAAGCTTTTTTAACTTACAAGTGTGCTAGCTTTGGGTCCAGAATGCCCAGCACAGGGCGTGCTGGTTTGGCACTAACAGCTGGAAATTCTTATGTATACATAAATGTATATATATTGATAAATGAATGAATGAAACAACCGACTGCCTGTCTTTGAAATAGATGGCAATAGAACATGGTGGAGATAAGGCAGGAGAGGGCTGGATTCTCATTTCTGAGGAAGCTTTCTCATGGAGATACTGTGGCAAAGTTAACAGCACAGGGAGAATTTGCTGCTTTGAATAGAGCATAAAATGCTGCCTCTGCCCTTCCCAGCTGTGCAACCCTCCATAGGTCTTAAACTCTATGAGCCTCAGTTGCCTCATCTATAAGATGGGAATAATGACACTCACTTTGTGGGGTTGTTTCCAAGATTGGAGAACACATTTTATGTGTCTTGTAGGGTACGTGGCACATAATGGGTGCTGGGTAAATGACAGTAAGTATTAAAAACAGTAATTTTAAACAGTGCTATAGATCACTGAAAAGTACAGCTTTATTTCTCTGTGATGAGAGCGGAGGAGGAGTGAGGAACAGGCCTTGAATTGGGTCCAGACCAGCTCATGCGCTATTATTTGCTTGCAGTATCTTTTCACTTGTGGCTTTATATCTTGCCCATTCTTGAAAACTGTTAGATATAAATGGATGCTTCATTGGTAATTGTTCCCTTTCGTGGTCATTGCTCCTCAAGCAACTCTCTCCATTAAGAAGTCACCATGGCAGCCTGCCCACTTAAGAGGCTTGCAGCTGGCCCACGCTTCTCTCAGGGATCATGTGGTCACTCCTCCAAGTGCCTGGGGCTTCCATGACTGGGCAGAGGAGGAGGGAGAGCCGCGCTGTTAGTGCTTCTACCTGCGGGGTCTGAAATGTGGGCGGAAGAGGGCACAGGGCCTGGCACACAGTAGATACACAAGAAATGCTGGTGGAAGGGGAATGAGGTAATATTATTTGTGGGAGGGGTTTCTGGACTCAGGGCAATTGCCCTGAGTCCAGAAACTGAAGATGCCTCATGCTGCCAGAAAGTGATGGTGGGGTCTCCACTAAGAATTATTCTGGCCTGGGATAGTTCCATTCATTCATTCATTTGTTCATTCATTCATTCAAGAATATTAATAGGCTAGGCACTTATATGATGAAATACAGTTTCTATCCTCATATAGCTCACAGAGTAGTTAGGGACACAGAAATAGACAAATCCAGCCGAGCAAGTGCTACCAAGAGGAGCGTGTGGGGATTGTGGGAGCCCAGACTTGGGGTGATCTGGGAGGGTTTCTCAGAGGAAGAGTTGTTAAGTCTGGGCACTTGGATGGATGAGCACGAGTCATCCAGGAGGACAGGGCTGTGGATGCCTGCTCCCGGTGGAAGAAATGACATATGCAAAGGCCCCAGGGTGAGAGGGAATGTGATGACTCCAGTCAAACACTCAAGGCCTTCTGAGTCAGTCAGGGTCTCATTTGTAAGCAATAAGCACTAAGCCTGGATGATCTGAGGGGAAGGGGGATTAGTTGGCTCACTGAGAAACACTAAAGTCAACTCAGAGGCTGTGTGCCAGGAACAACCCCTTAAATAGCACTGAAGAACTGGTCTTAGGAAGACGCCCCACTGGCAACTGGCATTGATGTGGTGGCTTGTTTGGCCAGTATCACTGAGGCTCAATTCTGGTTGCTGCCCCTGGAAACCAGATGTGGTGGCTCCCCTGCCATCTCCTTCACGAACAGGTCCTACTTGGTTCTGGATTCTTCAAGTCACAACTTCCAGTGCAAAGCTTGGGTCAGGAGGGTTTGGTTTACTGGGTAGGACATTTTGTATTCACCGTAGCTGCAAAGGAGGCTGAGACAGAGGGTATTTGGCATTCCCAGCTTTATGGTGGGAGGTGGGCTCTGCCTCGTATGGCGGTTTTTCCAAATACAGTGTGGAGAGATGAGCAATGCCAGTGAGCTAACAAGGAGAGCTTCATCATGGGAGACACTGGGCCCACAGAGGTGAGTAAGACATGGTAATTGCCTTCAATGTAACGGAAGTGACAGTCCTTTCCATAAATAACTCAAGAGACTGGAGAAAATGCAAGGAGAGAGCAGTGCTGAAGTTGGGCAAGGAATAGAATGAGTCAGCATCAAGGTTCCAAACTGGAATCTTGTGATTGTGAGGTGGTGGGAACCACTGTTGATGCCCCACATGACTAATGCCGACCTTGAACCGTTCTGCCCCCAAGGTCTGTCTGAGTATGTGGGACCAGGAAAACATAATCGTCCTCCAAAGCGAGGGTTGTCCTCCAAACATCTGGTTTCCCTTCATCAGCCGTTAATCTAACCCTTCCAGAAGCAATTTCTGCTTCATATTTGTAATGACATGTTGGACGCTTGAACCTGCAGGGCTGCAATTTCACACCTGAGTTCCCCCCAAAACATCCACTCAAATCTTTTGTGTTATTGCCTAATGAAGGTGGCAGAACTCTTCCAAAGTCCTGATGGATTTGGGAGCCCTTCAGCCCTCTGAGGATAAGAGAAAGTTGCTGAGAGAGGCTGAGAAGGCAAACCTTAGTACCTCAATAGAATTGGGGAGCTATAATGGAGCCCCACTTATAAAAGGATGGAGCATCTATATTCCTAACTCTTTGGACAGGATCTCTGTTCTCCAGAATTGGATACACCAAATCTCTTCAAGTCCCTTATTTCTTTTTTTTTTCTTTTTTTTTTTTTTTTGCGGTACGCGGGCCTCTCCCTGTTGTGGCCTTTCCCCTTGGGGGAGCCA
>NW_006772699.1:3147724-3198076 GCF_000442215.2 Lipotes vexillifer | reverse complement strand
CCCGTGTCCCCTGCATCGGCAGGTGGACTCTCAACCACTGCGCCGCCAGGGAAACCCCGTCCCTTATTTCTTAAATAGGACCACTGAGGAGCATCTGTATTTCTTTTTGTTCTAGAATGTTTTCATTTCACCTTACCTTGCTCCTTTTAGTTGTAATTTGTACTATTATGTATTTATGTATTTCTGCCGTTCTTCTGACTTGCTGATGCCAAACAGGGGCTGATGAGAAAGTCCACATTCACCTAGAATTCTCTCAGTGTCTGTGGTCAGTGGAATAATGGTCACCCCAAATATATCCATGTCCCAATCCTATGATTATTTTATGTTACAGGGCAAGGAGGAATTAAGATTGCAGCTGGAATTAAGGCTGCTGATCAACTGGCTTTAAAATGAGATTATTCTGGATTATCCAGGAGGACCCAATGTAATCACAAGGGTTCTTCAAATATAGAAGAGGAAGCCAGAAGAGTGAGACTCTAAGAGAGACTTGAAGATTCTATGCTGGCTTTTGAAGAGTGAGGAACGCAGCCATAAGCCAAGGAATGAAGGTAACCTCTAAAGATGGGAAATGCAGGGGAATGGATTCTTCCTTAGAGCTTCCAGATAGAACCCAGTCCTACTGAAACCTTCATTTTAGCCAAGTGAGATCCACTTTGGGCTTCTGACCTTCCAAACTCTAAGATAATAAATTTGTATTGTTTTGAGCTACCGAGTGAGTGTTAGTTTGTTAGCGCAGCAATAGGTTACGGATACAGTGCTTACTGTCAGGGCTTCACTATCAGGCGAGAAGCCACCAAGAAGATGTTAGGACCAAGACTCTTGAGGACATAGAGTTCTGAATAGGGAACAGAAGCCATATTTGTAGACTTGTTCCTCCTGATAAATAATGATCCCAATTTCTTGTCATGGGCTATTCGACTGTTATGGTCATGTGAAAAAATTAGTCTGAACCGAAAGGAGCTATTTTCACTGTGTGGGCAGATTAATCTTAAAAAATATAGTCCTTTGAATTGGTCCTGAGGTGCTGCATCCTTGTTAGCCATCGTGAAATCAAAACATTCCCTGAGGTTGTCAGCCAGCTGGGTTTCTGTTTTCTGTTCTGGAGGGGTCATGTCTGCTGGAGGTGGTGACAGAGCGGAGGGGCACTGGAAGATAGAGTGAGTTGAGGGGGAGGCAGGACTTCTCTGCATCCTAATGGAATACTTGGGTGATCTGCAGCCTGGAGGGTGTGGCTCCTGCTATTAGAGGGCTCCTCTTAGCTTGGTCCTGTAGTCTGAGAATAGAAGAGGGCAGGATTCAAAGGTTAATATAGACCTTACGTGAAAATGCAGGAAAATTTGGAGTAAGGAACCCATTCCTAGGCATTTGGTGAGAACTGAATTGGTAGTAAATGTGGCTGCTTTTACTGAACCCAAGAGACTAGAGTGGATAATCTCATTCTTGCATGTCAAACGTCCATTATTCCCCCTTCTGCTAAGCAGTATTTTCCCCATCCCCCTTTGAGAAACTACCCCTCTCCTACTCATTCTTTTTGGCTAGGGTGGAGTTAAATACACCCCCTCACTCGAGGGGCCACATGACCTAGAACTGGCCAATCACAGCGTTCCATTCCTCTGGCCACAGTGATTGGTTCATCATCGGGCATGTGGCCCAAGCTGGCCAATGAAAGCCCTCCTCCTGATGGTTGGGATTATTAAATGGATAGAAGGTAACTTAGGTATTGCTAATGACCATCTTGTTACCACTGAGAGGAGAGCCTTCTGTACAGTGAAGCCAACACAGTGGAAAACAGCCAAAGGGAAGGGAAAGATTCTTGAAGACATTACTTGAATGTCTAGCTCTAGCTACCCCTGGAGCCCTGTCTACTCAGTCATTTGGGTCAATAAATGTCCTTCCCTTAGTCCAGGTGGAGGGGGGTTCATCTCTCTTACAGTCAGAAGCTCTCTTAGCTTGAAGCTCAGACAGGAATTCAACACACAGTTCCTTCTCTGGGCACAAGGCACTGTGCTAGGCATGGAGGAAGATTCAGATGAATTAGAAGATGGGGCTTCACCTGGATTTCAAGGAGTGAAACATCACATAGGAGATACAGACATCTAAAGAATAAAACTAAATCTAAATCACACCATTGGAACCCATATTATGCCTTGGGCATCTAGAGAAAGGAGACTGAATTCAGTCAGGATCTGGAGGGGTTCACATGACTTATGACAGGATCCCAGGGGAGGGATGTGAGGGCCCAGTTGGACCACTTGGTAGAGTGCTGAGGATGAGAAATGGAGATCCAGACGTGTCACAGGTCCTGCCTCACCTGGAACCAGGGGTAAGATAGAAGGGGGAGAGGTGGGATGTTGGGAGCCGTGACCCCACGATTTCTGGGCAGTCAGGTCAAAGACTAGAACACTGATAACTCACAGCAAGACTTGAGCTCAGAGGGAGGATGTAATTGCCCAGTTACACAGCCCATGGGGGGAGTTAACTAACTCCAAACCTGGTGCTCTGCATCACTCCACAGCAGCGGCTGTCAGAAATAGATTAGTCCAGCCAGAGTTTTCCAAGCCTTATCAAATGAAACAGAAAGGGAGAAAACCCCTGTTCCCATCCCCTCACTGCCAGTAAAGGTATCTAGTGATGGTTGTGCCGTAGGGATTCTTGCTGGGGATACTGTAACAGCCGCTCCCACTCAGAGCATGTTCGGGGTAATCAAGGGAGAGGCAGGAGCTCTCAGTATACTTTAAACTGCTCGTCTCTCTAGGTCAGGCCGCTTGCTTGTGAAAGATTGAGCGGAACATATGGTGGGTGGCGATCTCCCCGGGGTTGGTGCAAACTCACTGGAAACTGCACAAATCAAGCCCTTCTATCTTTGTTCAAGGGAAGTTGCCGAGAGTGATTGAGGGGACTGAGTTAGGAATAAAGGACACGAATGGTCTCACCCCAACTAAGCCCCGTCACCTTCTTTAGTTCCCACCGGCAGCGTAACCTGGCCTTGAGGCCCTAATAATTCAGACCCAGGGAGATCTCTGGAGACAGGAAGGGAGCAGAGGGTAGTGGAAGGGGAGAGGTTAATAGCTGCTGGATGGGACCTGGGGAGAGCATACCTGTCCCTGTGAGAGAAGGAGGCAAGCTGCTCTTCTTGGAGAGAGTTCAGGTTCAAATCCCAGCTCCAACTCTTACTAGCTGTGTGGCCTTAAGTAAGTTTCTTCTTAGTACCTCTGCTCCTTCATTTGTTAAGTGGGAATGATAATAGGAGTCAACTCATAAGGCAGCTGTGGGGATGAATAAGATCTAGCAAATGTTTTTGTAAGCTGCAGTGGGAATCCACCCCAAGACTCCTCCTCGACCCCCCTCCTACATTGTCTTCTGGTTGATCTGATACAGTCGTCAGCTGTCAGATCAGGAAGGGCCATCCATCCGTCCATTCATTCAACAAACGTTTACTGAGCATCTAATACATGTTCAAGGCTTTGGGAGAGACAACAGTGAACGAGAAAGGTGAGGGTGCTGCCCTTATAATGGGACTCTTTACTGGCCATCTAGGTGTTCGTGAAATTGATAAGAAAACAGAGGCACAGAGGGAGGAAGGCCCCTGCCCACAGTGACAGAGCTACGAGGGTGGGACCCGCGTGTATTTACCACTTCAGGTTCTCCAACTCTCCAAGTACCAGGCCTGGCAAGACTAGATGATACATCAATATTTGCTGAACTGGTGAGTACCTGAATCAATAACTCCCAGTCTAGTGCCCTTTTTAAGGCCTGCCCCCAAATAATTGGGTGGTAAGTGCATGTATGGAGAGGTAAGGGTTAGTACTTTCCACTGTGTGGCCCCAATTCCCTTCTCCCTCTGTAAAGGGTGGGCTGAGAGAGTTGGAAAGGCTTTTATCTCTACTCTTGGACATTGCATCAGGAGCCGAAGTAACATAATAATGTCGTTCAGAAATGGTGGAGCTCATGCCCAGGCCTGCAAATCATGTCAGGTGTATAGAACTGATGCCTAAAGGAAATCAGATGCTGAGGGGTAAGGCTTTTTTTTTTTTAAAGGAAAAGCAATTCTCAGGCACTAATACTATTCTTTCAGGATTCAACAAATCATACCCCTAACTTTTGTAGGACTTGGGACAAGAATACAAATGGAGGATGTGTGGCCATAGTAACAGCCCTCCCTCCAAATATGGCCACATCCCAATCCCTGGAACCTGACAGCGGGGTATCAGGTTGCAGATAGAATTAAGGTTGCTAATCAGCTGACTTCAAGTAGGGAGATTATACTGGATTATCTGAGTGGGCCCAAGCATCCCAAGGGGCCTTGTAAGTGGAAGACGGGGGCAGAAGAGGGAAGCAGAGAGATGGCAGTGTGAGGAAGACCTGGGGAAAAGGCCACAGGCCAAGGACTGCAGGCAGCCTCTAGGAACTGGAAAAGGCAAGGAAGCAAATTCTCCCCTAGAGCTTCCAGAAAGAATGCAGCCCTGCGGATGCCTTGATTTTAGCCCAGTGAGGCCCATTTTGGGCTTCGGATCTCCAGAACTGTAAAAGAAGAAATTTGCATTGTTTTAAGCCAGGACGTTTGTGGTAATTTGTTGCAATAGCAACAGGAAACAAGTGTAGAGGCCCACTTACCTTATGTCTAAATATTCAAAGCTATAAATCAAGTCAGTTACTTGTGAAACAAAATATGTTCTTTCTTGCTACATTAACAGAGCTATCTTCTTAACCGCTTGGGTTTGCAGATTTTGAGACTGGGTGGAATTCCTCCCTGGAACATGGCAGTGCAGGGAATGCAGGCCCCAGGTCCCACTCCTGGCCCATGGCCTGACCCGTTTTCTCTCCCTTCCAACTCTCACTGGTACTCAGCGCGAGCTTCGGCACACCAGCCTGCCGTCCAAGCTCACACACAGCTCCCACAAACAGCTTCTCAGAAAGGCAAGCCCAGAAAATGGGCCCCTGAGGCCCCAGAAGCAGTCTCAGGGCTGTTTGGAGAGGGAATTTGGGGTCCTGGTGCCCAGAGTGTGGTCCTGGTGGACAAAAATCCCATGGCCCTTTCTCTCTCCACCCTTCCTCGCCCTGTGGGGTGGGCATGGCTGGAGGGGAATCAGAGGAGGGTCCTCTAAAGCAGGGGTCCCACACCAGGCACCCCTCTTGTCCAGACCTCAAGGTGATCCTCATATCAATAAACTTTTGTAAGCCCAGGGGAAGCTGAGTGGTAAGTTGATGGGCAGCTGGGTTTTGTCGCCACATAAGAATACCTCGCTTTTACCCCTAAACAGCTCTTTCTGGATTGGCATTCCCTTTACCAGTGGAGTAAACCCCACTGAACCAAAGTCTGCTGTTTCACGTTAGGTGAGAAGCACGCCTTCAAATCCTTGGTGAGGCCTAAAAACCAAGGAGGACTGCGGAGTCCAAGGTTGGGGACCCATCTCTGGAAGTGGGAAGAAAACAGGACTGGTCTTAACCCTTCACTATCTGAGAGACTGCCGTGTAAAGTAGTGAACCTCCCATGGAAGGGAACATTCAAGAGCTGGTCAAATGGCTATTTCTCTGGGTTTTGTAGACGGGATCCCTGCACACAGAGGCACAGGATTGTATCTTCCCTGGGGCATAATCACATCAGAAAACTTGACTGAGTCCCGGCCTCCACCCCCGCCATGTTCTGGGTTCTCCTCTCTTATGAAACGTGTCTGGGCTGATGGCATCATTCTATGTATGTCCCTCTGTCACAGAGCCAAAAAGGCCTCCACCTAGAAGGCATCAGGTGATGGTGTTGTCATCTCCAGATTCATTTGGCAGAAACGGGGCAGCATCCTGAGTACAGGGATGAAGTGTCTTGAGAGTTGCCTGTGGTCCATGCATTCAGAGTCCCCAGGGCCAGTGGGATGGGTTTTCCTCAGAGACACTCATCCTGCACACTGAGGACTCATCTCTAACCAAGGCAGAGGCCCAAGGTCAGGCTGGACCCTAGAAGGCCAAGTCCAGAGCCCTTGCAGATGAACAAACTACAGCTGAGACTAGAGGAGGGACTTGACCTCAGGCACTGTCTAATTGGTACCGACTCCTTATCATGGCTACAGGGCCCCTCAGGATCTGGTCCTGCCAGCCCCTCCGGCTTCACAGAGGCTCTCAGCCACATGGCCTCCTTTCGGGTCCCCAAAAGGACCCTGCTTACTCAACCCTCAGAGTCTTTGCAATGCCATCTCCTCTGCAAGGAGCTTCCAGAAAGGGAAGGCGAGTAACCAAAAGTTACAGAGCTCATCAGGGGCCCAGCTGGGTTGTGATTCCAGCATCCACCCCACTGCACAAGCCCACAGGGGACGGGGCTTAGTAAAGGTTCAGGGAATGGATGACACTTGAGAACCAACTGTGGCCCCAGCTCTGGTCAATTGCTTCCTCTTGTAGAGTAGCAGCTGTGCTTACGGTAGTAAACAGTGTCAGTGCTTGTTCTTTCATTAAAGATCTTCTCATTTTCTCCCAAGAACCAAGCACTGTAATGGGTCCCAGGGATACAGCCCTGGGGCTGGGGCAGGTCCAGAGCAGGCTCTGCGGCTACAGATGCCTCTTGCCTCCTGTGCTCCCCCATCTCTGACCTGAGTCCCTGGCTGGGACAGAAACACACAGAGGTGCAAAGTGCGTGCACAGAAACCCACACACGGGGCACACCTGCACCTGCCGCTCACAGGCAGGGAGCCCCGCCCAGCATGGCCCTGTAGGTGCAGCCTCTGAGGTGTCTCTCCCCTCAGGGGGCCTCTTTGTTCTATGCTCCCTGGAGCTAGCCCTGTTATCTGAATCACAAAACCTCGCTACAAAGGTGCCATGTTCTCTCTGCTTCCTACCAGGGAGATTTCAGGCACGTAATTGGCCTCAGATGAATAATAGGGGCTTCAAGGTCTGGTCCCATCACTGCATATATCCTGCCGGCCTGGGACGGCACCTGCAGGTACATTAATGCAAACTGAAAATAAAGTTTACTCACCGGATATACAGGATGTCACATTTCTTGCACACCTGAGGCTGCAGACTGACATTCACACCAGTCACACATGCTCAAACTGATTCCTGATGCAGATGGAAAGAGGGAAGTGAGAGCAAAGGCACAGAAAGAGGGCACACGGACAGGGTGCTGGGCTGGGACAGATTCTGCACTGGGGAGAGAGGGAGAGAACGCCTGCGGGTCCAGCCTCAGCCTGGCGGCCGAGTGTCCTCGGCTACGGATGTCCGCCTGATCTTGCGGTCTTCACGGCCGCCGCGCTTTGTCAAGCCACCAGATGTTCTTGGGTTAAAGTTCCATTCGCATTTCTAAGCAGTCCCATCTGGGGCAAAGCCATTGCCAAACCCCCTGGAGTCCCCACTGAGCCCCAATCCAGGGAGAGACAGGTTTAGTCGGAGGTCTCAGGTCTTGGCTGGAGGTGGATGGGGAGAGGCGCCAAGGTGTCTACGCCCCCTAACGTCTAACTAAGCCCCAGTCGCCTGGCCCTTGGGTCCTCTGTGCCGTCCTAGGCAGGGGCTTTATCAGGGACAAGCTCTTCTCTTGTCCATTGTCTTAGAGTTCATGGAGGGGTGTGTGTCATGATAGCATTCGATCCTGCCGACTCTCCTTTGAGGCAGGTACTGCTAATTTCTTCACCTTAGAGATGAGCCAGGTGAGGCCCAAGTTAACACCACAAACCTGTGGTGTGGCATACTTGAACTACACCTATGTTCCTCTTTTAATACCACCACCAAGAGGCCTCACGTATCAAATTCCAGTCTGGCTTCTACCCCCATTACTCGACCAGATAAACTCTTTCTAAAGGCACAGATGACCCCCACAGCCCTCAACACAGCAGGCCAACATGGTCCTCATTCTGTTGGCCTCTCAACTGTGTGAGACACTCTGGGTCGTGTTCCTCCAAACACTCTCCTCTTTGGCTTCCTCGACACCACACTTGGGCTGTTTTTTTCTCTGTTCCCCCCACTGCTCTCTCGGATCCATTCTCTGCCTGCTCTGTCCCCATGGCCTGTGCCACCCTGGCTGCCCTGCCCTCTAACTTCTGGCTGGGTTGGCCAAGGAGAGAGAGGCACCAGCAGGTTGGGAAGTGGAAGGAGGGGAGGGCAGGCATTTGTTACCCCAACCCCCTCCCTATCCAGCTGCAGTTCTGGTGGTGGCTGCATCCCTGAGGTTACAGCTCCAACCACACTGGGCTCCAGCATCACTCCCCTTCCTTGACCCATCAGGCCCAGGGATGCTAACGACTCCCTCAGTTGCTAGACCTAGGGCACATCAGCACCTGGTGTTTCTCTCAACGCCGCCCATGCCTCTGTCCATAGTCCCTCATTAAACCCTCTTCCCTTAGACCTGCTGCGCGTGCCATCTCTTTCCTGCAGGCACTCTGAACCGTACAACTCTCTTCCAGTTTCCTTCCACTTCCCAGTTTCCTGCTCTGCCTTCTTTTAAGGCCCACGTCCTTTATCTGACAATTAAACACAGATGATCCTCAAGGACTGGTCCAAGATGCTCTTCTCTTGTCAGTCCACACCATCAACCTGGGTGATCTCATCTGCCCCCAGAGATGCAATTGCCACCCACCCAAATGACTCATCAAGGCCTCTCTCTAGTCCAGGTTTTTCTGAGCTCCAGCCTGGATAATCCAACTGCCTCCTTGACGTACCCCAAGGCATCTTAAACTCAACACCTCTTAACGAATGAGGCCGCCACTGACCTAGCTGTGCAAGCTGGCAACCCAGAAATCATCCTTGACCCCGCCCTCCCGCTCCCCTCCTACACTCAATCCATCACCAAGTTCCATCCACTTCTCTCTACTACTCCCACAGAACCAGATGACCATCAGATTTTATCTTGGCGCTTGGTCTACCCACAGCCTTGTTGTTTCCCCCCACTCTCTGAGCTACCCTTTGCAAAGTAGTCAGGGAGATCTTTCCACAGTGCAAACTGTATCATACCACTCCACTGCTTAGGGACTTCAGTGGCTCCCGGGTGCCCTTAGGTCTCGCACGGTCTGTTCCTGCCACCCTCTCCAGTGTCCTGTGCCTTATTTGCCCTCGATCTCTCCCCCTCCAGGAAGAGTGGTCTGTAAACCATCCCTCATACTCATAGGCACCCTCCCTCCACAGCAGCATCTACGTGCATTGTACCTCACCCCCTTCCCCCCTTCAATTCCTTAACTTCTACTCATCCTAACACCCTCAGCTCCAGGGTCACAGCTTCAAACAGCTTCTCTGAGCTCCCTGACCAGTGACACTGTACCGCTTATTACAGTTTTAGTTTTACACTTACTTGCACGTTTCATGAATATCTGTTTCCCCACCTACTATGTAAAGTCTAAGAGGGTAGGGGCCCATCTGTCTTATTTATTTATCTCTGTAAGCCCATCACCCAGCCCAGTGTCTGGCACATAGTAGGAACTCAATATTTGTTGAACGAATGAATAGATAGATGAATGAATGACTGGACCAGAGAGCAAAAGGCCTATTCTACTAGCCTTTTACTAACAGCCATAAGTAGTATTGTTTATACTGTACTGGGCTTTTAAGGATGTACAGGAGTTTTCCACTTGGAGACAGAGGAAAGGACATTCTCATAGAGAGAGAACCTAAATGATGGATTGTAGAAGGAAACTCGGTCAGAATTACTTTAGGCAGTGGAACGCCTGAGTTTTTCATGAGAGATATTTAAATGCACTTTTCTAGTTGAGCTTCCAGTGATACAGCCTGGCTCCACACAAGTAGCTCCTTTCCAAAGACCCCTGTCATGGATTGGGACCCCATACTAGGGTCCTCTGATCTCATAGAAGTAGGCTCTGCATTGACACTTCTGTGCCGACCATGTGTGTGTCTCCCAGGTATCCAGGTATCCCAGGTATCCACGCTCCTTCTTACTGCAGCAGCCCTGAATGTTTATGTGGCAGTGTCTTCCCCTCCCCCATTCCGTGGGCCAGGCTTCACCACCATTCCAGGGGAGGCCACATGGCCTAGGCCAAGTCACTTGTGTGTCTCATGTCCCTGGCCTCAGTGATTAGTCCAGGGGTGGACACATGACATAAGCTGTTTGATCAGCAAGAAGTCCGGGAGTTTTTCAGGAGCTACTGCCAAAGACTCTGCCTCTTCCCCATGATGGGATGTGAAGCTGGAGCTGAGAGGCCAGTTTGTTTTCTGGAGGGAGAAGGGAGCCACCATGTGAAAAAGAAGCCCACACAGGAAAGCAGAGCCAGGAAATGGAGAGAAACAAGTCCTGTGGACATCACTGGACACCTGGATCCAGCAGTGCCTGAATGTCTCCTACCCCTGAACTGGCTAATTATGTGAACCATTAAATCTCTGCATTCCTTATGCCAATGCAGAGCTAGAGTTTTTGTCACTTGAACAAAACAGAGTCCTCACTGAAACAACCTCTATGTGTCCTCTCTGCATCCCAATGCTCCCAGAAGCCTCCCAAGGTCTCCCAGGAAGGGGGGGGGGGTCAGGTAAGGCCCTCACCTGAAATCAGTTTGCTTCGGTTCCACTTTGCCTCTAATTTTCTGTGTGATCTTGGTGAGGTCCCTTCCCTTAGGATCCTTCAGATCTGTGAAATAACTGAGCCTCTGCTCCGGGATTCATGGTTATCCCATGCTTTTTCTGCCAGGGCTTTATGGTGCTTTTCTATTTAATTATCTGTAGCCCTCTGCGGACTGCCAGGCAGAGCCCTGGTTATAAGAAGGAAAGGATGGACCACTCCTTCAGGCTCTGAGTCCTCTAAAGTCCTCAGGCCCATCTGCCCTAAGGAGCCCCTAAGCTGCCTGCGCCCCAGGGGAAAAAAAAACAGAGCTAAACATGCCATCCCAGGATAGAATTGGGGTCGGGGCCTGCAAAGCCCGGGGAAGGGCTATGTTGCCCCCAGTCTTAAGGCTTCCCCACGCCCCGACCTGCTGCCTCAGCTTGGAAATACTGAAGCTGAAGCCCCCTCAGGCTAAAACATGCCCCCCAAGGCTACCTCAGAGGGCCCCGCAAAGAGCTGGGGCTCCACCTACCCCGTTCCTGCCGCAGCATCAAGTCTCCTTGTTGAGAGGCAGCAGAAAGTGACAGAGCACAGAGGCTGAGCTCGGCCCCTTCCCCTCCCTCTCATCACTCCAGCTCTCCTGACGCATTTCAGGAAAGAGTTGTGATGGCAGGTGGTGACTTCCCGGAAGGCAGGCCCTGGCCCTCAGCTGAGCCTGCACGCTTGTTCCCCACCTGCACCTGCCTGCCCGTTAGCCTGCCAAGCTTTATGAACGCTACAATTTGTAGAGGCAAAATTTCCTTCTTATCTGCATCTTGCAGCATGGCGGCAGGGAGCAGAAGAAGGGGTAGTTGGGGGCTAAAGGCTTCTGCTTGGTCCCTGGGCCTAGAGTAGAGATGCTAAATGCCATGGACCACTCCTGCCCACCCGACTCTAGCGACAGGGGCCACGCATGAACTGAGAGGCTCCACTCCACCAAGGGACGGAGGCAGGGGAGAGACATTGGTGACGGAAGGGGGCCAGGAGCACCGGTGGCAGGGGTTGGGGTGACGGTGGGGAGAGGCCCGGCACAACTAAGCACTGCAAACCCCTCCTCACGGCTTCGAGTTCTGCTGCCCTCCGTCTGTCTTACGCGGCTGGCCGGGGGCAAATTCAGCCATGACGCCCACTTTGTCTTAGATCAGGTTTCCAGAAGCAGACCCAGAGATGAGAATTTGTGTGCCAGAGATTTATCAAGCAAGTGCTTCCATGAGAAATCAGCAGAGGATGGGAAGAAGAAACCAGAGAGGAAGGCGCGACGCCAAGCAAGGCTGCTGTCTCAGGCCTGATCCCGGCGGGGCCTCAGGAGGAGCGCATGCGCTCCAGGCAGGAGAGCTGGGCTTCCCCGTCTCTCCGTGGAGCAAGGAGCTGGCGGAGGACGGGGGAGAGTGGGAGACACACTCCCCGGCACTTCAGGCTCCGGGTAAGGGAGAAAGCAACGCCAGAAGCCTGGGGACAGACCTCGGAAGGGTGTGACAGCGATGGGCTTGATGGGACTAATGAACTGCAGGAGGGCAGCCTTGGTCTGTTGACAAAAAGCAGACCCAGAATTTGAACACAAGAGTCTTGTGTGCTGTGCCCAAAGGGGCTGGAAGGAAAACCCTGGAAATACAGAGGCTGGTGGCGGAAAGGGCAGCAGAAGATTTGTGGAGAGACCGAGGCCAGGAACGACAATGGCATGAAGCTGGACCTCAGGCTGAAGACCAGCTCTGGGGAAGGGGCTTCTTTCAGCAGCATGAGGTCGGCCTAGGAAACACACACACACACACACACACACACACACACACACACACACCACACCACACACAGGAACTTGTCAGAAATGCACATTCTCAGGCCCTGCCCCTGACTTCCTGAATCAGAAGCTCTGGGGTGGCCCAGCCATCTGGGGACCAGTGGGCCTTCCCAGGGGATGCTGATGCTTCGTCACGTTAGAGAACCGCTGAGTAGGACAGGTGGCCCTTCCTGGTTCTGGCTCAGGCCTAGCAGCTGTCCCCTGTCGCCCAGCATGAGGCCTGTCACCCTCTGAATTAGCTACTGAGACATATTCGTTCATCAGGCAGAGCAGGAATTGGCCCTCGGGGACCAGCCACCTGACTCTGCCTGGTATTGCTGACATTCTTTCCCTGGCTCCACATTCTCTCCTAGAAATGAATAGCCTCCAATGGCCGTGTATTTGCATAATGGCTCTCCCGTCCCCTTCACTAGCCTGAATTAATTGTTTTGGAATACCATTGCCCCAATATGTTTGCCTAGAGCTTTGGTTCTTTCACTGCGGGTCTCAAAATCACCGGGGCAGCTTGTGAAAATGCAGATGCTTGCCCCAACCCCTTCTAGCTCCAGAATCCTGTAGTGTAGCTGGAATGATGCACTGTATATAAAATTGAGACAAGGCCACGGTCTTGGCCAATGAAGGGGTGTGAGGGAGTACTGGGGTGGCATTGGCATGGGGTGTGTCTAACTGAGATGGAGGGAGCAGCCTTACAGCAGCCTGCAGGTGCTTGGGGCGGGTCAGGTAGTGGTGGGCTCCCTGGAGGTGGCAATGGGAAGGTGGTGGAGGGAAGAGAGAGAAATTAGGGAACTGGTCCCTGAAGGAGCGTATCCCTGGGGGGCAGCTCTGCCGGATGTTGCCTGAAGAATAGCAGTGTTGTTTCCTCAGCCCTGTGTAGGGATCTGTGCATGTGGTTTCTCATCTAATTCTCCTGTAACCCCGAGGGGTAGGGCGGGGTAGGGATTTTATCTTTGATTTCACAGAATTTAAGTGGCTTGTCCAAATCACATCACTCATCAGGATTAAGCAAAGCTCTGTCCTGTGCCCAGCCTGTACCTCTTCAGCACAGTCTCACACTTGCTCCTCCTTGAGAATGTCAAGGATGTAGCTCAGTACCCTGCACAGAGTCAGTAGAAAAAAAAAAAAAAAAAAAAGCAGCCCCCTTTATAGACAAGGAAGCTGGAACTGAGGGATGAATTGTCTGGACCTATAGGCTCTGGGACCCTCTGCTCTGGAAGAATTCAGACTCACTCCCTATTTGCTGTGAAATTTCTAAGCAAGCTAACAAGAGTCCAGAAAGACTTCGGGTGCTGGGATGAGGAAGGTAGGAGATGTCTTCGGCCTATGAGGAATGTTCAGGACTTCTCCAGCCGGCTGGGAAGACCAGAGAGACACTGAACCCAAGAGGCTGGACTTGGTAGTAAAACCTTGCTGGGAAAAAGGCAGGCTGTGGTGGGTGGGAGCCTGTGGCCTGTGCTGCCCTCTGCTGGTCATCAGTGATACTAACCGCAGCTGGCCAGGGCCAGTTCCCCAGGCTGGGGGCGCCTCAGGCCAGGGCACAGGGGGAGATTGTCTGAGACCTGACCATGGCCAGTTCCACCCCAGCTCAGACAGACGCTCCTCAGCGGCATGCAAGGCATGAGTTGGAAGCTATCTGGGAGCTGAGCGCTCCCTTCCATCTTGTTCTTAGAGGAGGTTGACTGTCATTTCACCCTCCTCGTCAACCCAGGTTCCTAGCTGCTGCTCTTCCTCTCCGCAGGGGCTGGGAAACTCAGCAGCTCCCTGATGAGCTGCTGCGGCGCACATCCTACGTGAGCCAGAATTCCTAGGCCCCCCTAAAGTTATCCATCCTGGTTTCCCGGGGAGGGGCTTGAGAGCACCCTACCCAGGATGCCCTCTGATTTGGGGGGTAGGGAGCAAAAGCCCCAGGAGCACTCTTACTCCAGCCCTTGGAAAATATTAAAAGCACCTGACGTTAACTGAGTACTGACTATATTCCAGGCACTTTTCTAAAAATAACAATAGATATATCTATATCTTCATCTGTATCTGTATCTCTATATCTCTATCTATCTCTATCTATATGTATATTTATATCTCTGTCTATCTATCTATTTATTGAGAGAGGTTAGGAAATGATGGTTGAGGCAAGCAGGAAGAACCTCTGGATGGATGTAGATGCAGACGTCAGAGTAAAGAGTGTGGCCCCTAAAGCCAGAAGTCTACAGTCCCAGCACTGCCCTTGATGAGCTGAGAGTCCCGGGCAAATTGGTGCCCTGCTATAAGGCCTCAAGTGCCTCATCTGTAAAATAATAATAGCATTCCTTTCTCTGAGGGTTTGGATAAATGCTAAATGGAATAATGTGAAGGATTTAGCATAGTACGTGATGCACAGCAAGCCCTCAACAGAGGCAGGTTTCTCTCCTGCCTTTGAAATTGGACTTAGGGTACTGAGCCATCTGGAGGAAGCAGAGGTGATAATGATGATGGGGATGCTGCAGATCCCACTCACTCAGGATTATTGAGCATCTACTATGTTTACCCAATAGCTATGAATGGCTATTGTCAGTGAGCATACGACTTTTTGCTCCATCTCAATGGTTCACACATGAAGCTTTTAAAAACTCTGGTACTCAGGTTCTACTGATTTAACTGGACTGGCACAAGACCAGGTATGGCTCCCCAAGAGGTTCACATTGTGCATCTGGGATTGAGAGCCACTGAGAATATTTCCCTCCTGCCTGCTCTCCCATTTACCACTTAGCATTCAGATCTCAGCTTGGCTATCACCGCTTTAAAGAAACATCCGCTGACCACCAAGACCAGACCCATTTTCTTTGTTCTATACCGTTGTAAATCCTTATCCCTTTCCTTCAGAGAGAATTTATCTCATTTATACTTATTTATGTGGCCATTTCAACAATGTCCAAGAGATCCTTCACTAGACAGTTTTCCCATCTGTAAAATGGGGAGATTAATTCCTACCTCACAGGGTTCTTGTGAGGATCTAATAACAAAAAGCAGGTAAAGAGCTTGGTGGTCTTCTAGGTGGTCCCTGTGAATCCCAGGAGTCCCTTGGGGTAACACACTGTCATCTTCTAATTTCCTAAAATGAACACTTGCCACCTCCAAGTATGGACCTGGCACAGTCTTTCTGGATTCTGGACACAAGGTGGTTCTCATATCATCTGAACTTCCTTCATGATGTGTCCTTATATCATAGCCTCTAAGCTGTGAAATTCTGCAAATAACTGAGCCCTCTAGTGTCAGCTCTGAGCTAGTATTCTTATTTTATGTGCCCAGCTAGTCTATCTTTTTAATTATCAGATTATTTGCTCAACAAATATTTAACTAAGGCCCAGTTAGGTGGCAGGCACCATTCCAAATGCTTTATATATATCTCATTTAAGCAGTTTTGCTGTTTAAATAAGGCCAGTCTTCCTGTTGCTAGTTAAAACCTAAAATAAATGTGCAAGGACAGGAGGTGATATAAATGAGTGCAGGGAGGGTTTTTTTTTTTTGGAGGGGACGGGGAGGAGAGATGGTCCTTTGGTTGCTGGAAGCTCAGGCCTTATTGAAAGACCCTGCCCTTCAGTTCTACCTAAATCGTTTCTACACAAGTCCAGAACTGCCAGATTACCCTACTTATAAAGAGAAAGTAGCAGCCTGCAGTTTTCTATGGAAACCTCAGCTTTAAAAAAAATGGCTCAATTTGAAAAAAAAAAAAACCAAAAAGACAAAGCACTGTTGAGAGGAAATAAAACTCAACTGTGAGATGGGATTTGGCCTGGAGCAGCCTTGAGCCCCTTAGAAGAAAAGTGTTTTGGAGCATAGGCAGGTGTGGGAGTAGCAGGAAGCTTGGGGGCCAAAAGAGAGAAAACGGAGACTGAGTCCTCATGTCCAGAAAGGTGTGGAGCCTGTGGGTACTGCAGGGCTGGTGGCAGAGCCTTGGTGGGTGTAGTAGTTAATTTCATGTGCTGACTTGGCTGGGTTGAGATGCCCAGATACCTGGTAAAACATCATTTCTGGGGCTTCCCTGGTGGCACAGTGGTTGAGAGTCCGCCTGCCGATGCAGGGGACACGGGTTCGTGCCCCGGTCCGGGAAGATCCCACATGCCGTGGAGCAGCTGGGCCCGTGAGCCATGGCCGCTGAGCCTGCACGTCCGGAGCCTGTGCTCCTCAAAGGGAGAGGCCACAACAGTGAGAGGCCCGCGTACCGCAAAAAAAAAAGACAACAACATCATTTCTGGGTATGTCTGTGTGGGCGTTCCCAGAGGAGCTTGGACTGGGTATTTCACAAGTGTGAGTGGGTTTCATCCAACCCCTTAAGTACATGAATAGAACCAACAGGCGGAAGCAGGGTGAATTCGCTCTCTCTGCTTGAGCTGGGATATCTATCTTTTCCTGCCTCTGGACATTAGTGCACCTGGTTCTTGGACTTTCAGACTCAGACTGGAACTAACACCGTTAGCCCCTCAATTCTATTTGGGCCTTAGAACTCAGGTTGAATCACACCACCAGGCTTTCCTGGTTCTCCAGCTTAAGGATGGCAGGTTATGGGACTTTTTGGCCTCCATAATCACGTGAGCCAATTCCTATAATGAATTTCCTCTTATATGTGTCGCTCTTTATATCCTATTTGTTCTTTTCTCTGGAGAATCCTGACCAACCCAGTGGGAGGGCCTGGCTCCCTGTGCACCAGGTCTGGGGAGCCCAGTTTCAGCAGAGACTTCGTGCTCCGTGCACCCCAAATACCAGAGCCTTGGACTTTCAGGGCCCCTGGGGGTTTGGACAGTGTGATCTCAGCTGTGGGTTGGAGCCCTTTCCTGCTTTTCTAGCACCGTCTAAAGTCTCCCAGATTCTTATGTAATGCCAGAGAAGGGGGAGCACAAATAATGAGAGAGGAGGTTTTGCACCTGCCCAGAGGCTGGGTCTTTCAAGAAAAAATAATAAACAAATGAACGAATAGATGACAAGCAGATGGGTGGTCATTTCTCCCACTGCGGACTGCGGAGACTGTGATTTGTCCACACTCCTCACTCCCTCCGCAAACAGCCGTGGAGTAAAAAGTGGAGAAGCGGCAATGAGCAGCGAGGCCGGCTGGTTTCTGTCGAGCTTGTAAACTTTAATGCCCGCTTCGATTCACAACCCAATTGTCTGTAAAGTGAGGCCACTTTCAGCAGGTCCCTTCATTGGAATACGTTTCTCTAACTCAGGGGCTGAAACTGCTTGGCCAGCCTCTATTGATGGAGTGAGACTACAGGGAAATCTGTCCTGCAGGAGGGGAGGGTGGGACGCTTTTCCTCCCCTCCACCAGGGGGACAGGATCCTGCCTGGATGCTCTCAGGCATGGGAGGAAGGAGGTCAGTGAGCAAATTCTGGGAACCAGGAGGCAGCTGGCCAGTTAAAGGTCAGTTAAAGGAAGGGCTGTGATCCAATAGTAACACAACAACAGCAATGGTGACAATATCAGTTACAGCTACTATTTCTGGGCCACTTCTCACTAACCAGGAAACTGCACATCATGTCACAAATTCCCTACAACAACTCTTTTCAAGCTCCATCCTTGACAGGGTGCTGGGGCTCCCAAGGTGAGCCTTCGCTTTAGGCAAGCTTTTACTGAGTGCTTGATTTAGGCACAAGGCTACAAAGGTGCTTGCCTTATAGGATCTTCTGGTCCTCGGGTGAATATTTTTTGGAAAGCCATGAAGCACCAAATAATGCTAAGTGTTGTATTAACTGCACCAGGTATGATAGAAACCAAGGATGCAACTGTGTAATCTTCAGGAGGAAAAGTGCCAGGGAGGGGCCAAATGAACTGGGCTTTGAGGGGTGTGGAGGAGTTTGCCAACTGCAGAAGAGGGAAGAGAATACTGGGTAAATAGAACAACTTGAACAAAATCATAGATGCCCTGGGGGAATAACAATCACTTCCGTGTGCTCTTGCCTAAGGTATAAGAACATATGTGTTGGAGGGAGAAGAATAAGGAAGAGAGACCTGGCTGGAGTTGGATTGTGATGAGCCTCTGATGCTATGCCACGAAGTTGGACTTTATCCTATAGACATCGGGGACTCTCTGAAGGGTTTTAGCTGGGAGAGTGACGTATCCAGTCCAGCCCTGTGTTTTAAAATGTTCCCTCTGGTGGCTAGTGTGGAATATGGGCTGCTGAAGGAAGATGTGGGTGGCAGGACAAGAATGAGGAGGGAAGTTACCAGGAAATCACCTTGGGCTCAATGGAAGGAAATTCCTAACACTTCAAGCTAACACAGGATAGGAAACAGTGGTGTCCAGAAGTAACAAACTCCCCGTCAGTGGAGGGGTCCAGGCAGAGGGGAGCCCTCTTTCATCTCCTTCTCATCCTGAGACACCATAACTGAGTGGATGTGAGAAGGACCTTTGTGGCTTAAGCGCAGTAGAGAAGGGCCCTCCATGCCCACTCCCACACCACCCCTGCCCAGTCACCGGAGGATGCCTGACCCCCTCAGGCTGCCCTGCTGCTGGTTGCTCACGCAAAGGCCATCCCCTGCCCCCTTGTTGGCGGAATCTAGTTTCCACCATAGAGCTGGCAACCACCGGCCCACTGCCCCAAATCACTTTCCCACACTCCCAGCAGGGGCATAGGACCAAAGTCTGATGAAAGGGAAACTAAGAAGAGGGAATATTTTCCTCCCGATATACAGGGGGGAAGTTGAGGGAGATACACACCTTTCTTCCTGTCTGGCTTTGGATGGAGAGGGTTGCGTGGGATGGGATGCCTGCAGCACACTCAGCTGTCCTGTGACTGTTGGCAGCACAGCAGAGAGTGTCAGAGAAGCCACTCCAGAGCCTTGACATGATGGAGCTGCCCTAAAATTGCCTGCGCCCAGACCTCTTCTCCACAGGACAGTAAATATCACGGCCTACGCCATTGTTAAGTCAGATATTATGTTCCCTGTTGCTAAATTTCAGTTGGGCGGGAATATTATTTTTATAAAAAACAACAAGACGAAATTAAACACAGGTTCAGCTCCAAAAGCATTGGTGAGAAATATAGACTTTGATCTACGACATTATCACGGGGAGCCTGAGGAGGGCCTTACAACCTACATTTTGCACTTTGGAAAAAACCCTTAACTATTTCTGCCCTTTCTCTTGAGTTCAGGTGACTGCCACATCATCTTTCTCAGCCTCCTTCCATTTCTGGATTTCCTTTTCATTAAAATTTTTTTTTCTATACCAGCATTTCAGACTTCTCCACTGAGGAAAACAAAGGTTCTCCCCGGGACATACCCACATTGGAAGGTGGGTATGGGAGGAAATTAGTGGGAAGGGAACATCTGAGCATGGCTTTGAAGCATGAGCAGGAGTTCGCTAGGTGGAGGAGGGAGAAAGGCATTCTGGAAAGAGGGGACTGCCCTTGTAAATATAACAAAACTATCTCCTTTCTATCATGCACTGAAAATGCTAAATTTGAAGTCAGCCCGTAGACTGGAGAGGCTCTTGACAGCTTGCTAACTCCAGGGATGGGGATTGGGTCCAGATGCCGCCGGGAGATGCCGCCGGGAAGGGAAGAGTTGTCCCTGGCCATCTGACCCCAGCAGCCTGGCAGCATGCTTTCCCCAGAGAGGAAGTGAGGGGTGGGAGCTGCTTCTCAGGAGGAAGACAGGGCGTGGGGTGAGGGGATGGCAGACCCCATGGGCGCAGCCTAAGCAGGCTGGCGAGGTGAAGACCGAGGACCTGGCACAGAGGGATCCACTTGCATCCCTGTCTGTACTGGCTGGGAACTCGGGGGCTTGGGTCAATGGTCCTGAGCTGGGGAGGATTCCCTTCCAGACCCTACATGGTAGGCTGTGCTGATTAGGGGCCAGATCTTACCAGTTAGAGGCTGTGTGAGGGCTCAAGAAGAGGGTGACCATGAGCCACTGGCACCTGGCCTGGGGATTTAACCTGACGTCTTTCTTTCCCAGCCTTTGGAGGCTGCAGAAGCAGCTGAGAGTGGTGAGGCCCTGGCTGGCCGTCCTAATGCCCCAGAAATACGTGCCTTGGATGTGACTCTCAGCACCTCATTAAGGACATGGCCTTGGGGAGAAAGGTGTTTTGCCTCCGTTTTGCAGGTGACCCCACGGAAATTCTAGGAGGCCCCTGCCTGTGTCCACCACCCTCACTGCAACAGGAGGCACGGAACGCGCTGTCCTGATTCAGCTCTCATCGTCTTCCTCTCACTGTGGAGGTGGTCCCGCAGTCAGTACAAGGGCTGCAGATAGGATGGCTTCTTGCCAGCTTCCTCCTCCTGAGGCCAAATCATTGCTTTCTTTTATGCAAGGCTGGCTTGTGGGAGAGACGGGCTCTTGGCTCAACCCTCTGCCAAGTCGCCTGGGAGCCTGAGAGAAGATGCCTCCCCAGGAGCTCTCTCTTGGCTCCTGCAGTGGAAATTCAGGCCAAGTGTGAAATACTTCTTTGGGTAAATCAGGCAGTGCTGACCCGAACTGCCATTTATTGAGGGTGTGTGTGCACAGATGCTGTGTTAAAGACCGTGTGTGCACACTTCCCTCCATGCTCACAATGCTCCCTGTGCTAGATGCAGTTCATAGCTCCATTTTACAGATTAGTAAACTGAGCCTCAGAGT
Source organism: Lipotes vexillifer (assembly GCF_000442215.2). Lineage (NCBI taxonomy): Eukaryota > Metazoa > Chordata > Mammalia > Artiodactyla > Lipotidae > Lipotes > Lipotes vexillifer. The sequence goes on along the minus strand of NW_006772699.1, from coordinate 3,177,199 downwards.
GGTAATTGACTTGACTTTGTGACTTAAGTCCATGCCCTTTGCTGTGTCCCAGTATCAGCTGCCAGCAAGAGGCAAAACAAGAAAAGATGCGACTTTCACCCTGAGCTGGAAAATCAAACAAATAGGACACGTGTGTTATTAACAGGGTTTGTCAGGGACACAGCAACTGCCTCATTGGGCTGGTGTGTGTGTGTGTGTGTGTGTGTGTGTGTGGTGGTGGTGGTGGTGGTGGTGGTGGCTTTTCAATCACAAAGCATTAACAAACTCCTTATCAATCATGCTAGGCCCTTTGAGGATACAAAGACCAGAAATGAATAAGAATAGTCCCTACCACAGAAGCTCGAGCTCCGTGTCAGACTCAGTGCAAGAAAGAGCAAAACCACCTGGATGTTTTACGGAGGAAGGGACTTACTGAAAGGAATCAAGTGTCTATGAAATTACTAGAAGGGCTGGAGAGGTAGCCTCCAGGGATGACCTTCAGAACACTGCAGACCTGACCTGCCAGGGGGCACCCTGAGACTGCCACTGATATCAGGAGCACGCTGCTGGAGCCGCAGTTCAGGAGCAAGGAAGCTGCCACCACTGCTGCCAGCATAGCAACTTCCTCTGGTCACCTAGAAGCTCTAGGACAGACAGTGGCAGCAGCACAGAGCCGCAGCACACCTGTGTCTCCAGGACCTTACCTGCTAGCAGAAGGCTAACAAAAAAGAGTGGGAAGATGGCTTCTGCCTTCTAAATCTTGCTTGAGAATATCTGATTGACATCCAGAGCCCCAGCTCCAACAGGTCTGGGATTAGCTGTCCAGCCTCCATTGCAGAGGAAAGGACACTTGCAGCAGGGAGGGTAGAGTTTGAGCCAATTTGGGGGCGATGGCCGAGTTTCTCTCCAGCCAAAATGGGGTGTCTGGGGCCTGGACAGTACCGCCAAGTCCTCATGTTCAATTTACTATTTAGATTCAGCCTGCAGACCTGGGAAAGCATGGATTTAGGGGACACTGTCCCTCCTCCCTGTGAATATAGGGGATCTCAAAAGATCTTCTGGATTTTCTTCATCAGCTCTCTGCCTTGCCCCACGTCTGACATCCCCTGCGTGGCTGGGATACCTGCTGGGACCCTGGGTCTGGAGGTGGCAATTGGTTTTCAAAAACAAATTCTCACTTTCTAGGGGCTAGGTTAAGGGTAGCCTAGTCTGGATGCAGGGGAAATGGATGTGGCAAGTTAATTTATTTATTCAATTAATATTTATTGGATACCTGCTCTGTTCTAAACACTGTTCTAGGACTGGGGAAACAGTGGTGAATAGCCCAGAGATTTTTCATGGAGCTTACATTCTAGTGAAGCAGAAAATAATAAGCAAGTCAAGACATTGAGAAAGGGATACGTATTTCAAAGTAAATGAAAGAGAGCTATGTGACAGAGCGTGTCTAGGGGAGAGCAGCTTTCACTGGAGGGCATAGTGAGGGCCTTTCTGGGGAGGTGACTTGAGCTGAGGTGTGGATGATAGGCTGGAGTCAGCCATAGGAAGATGTGGGGGAGGAAGATGCCAGCATGTGCAAAGGTCCTGAGGCAGGCATGTGCTTAGATTGTCTGAGGATCAGACAGAAGCCAGGATGTCTGGACAAAGGAGAGTGGTAGTGAAGAATGAGCAAATATCAGTAGGTGTCATTTCATTCAGGGCCTTGAGGGACATGGGGGGAGGTTAGGCTTTATGCCAAGAGTGGTGGGACGCCATTGGAGGCTTTTAAACGGGAGAATGGCATGACCTGATTTACACTTTTAAACGATGACTCAGGCCACTGGGTGAACGATGGATTGAGGTGGGCAAGAATGAAGGCAGGGAGGCCTGAAGGAGGCTGTTATAGTGAACAGGTGAAAGATGATGGAGATGTGGACTAAGGTGCGGGCCCAGGAAATGGAGTTCAGATCAGACTCTTTCCTTTCCCACCCCCCAGCCCCAGCCCAAAGGATTCCCTGAGTCTCTGAGACCTGCTCTGGCCTTCTTTGGTCTCAACATTGCCCAAAGGCATGAGGTGTGTGGAGCTGAGGGGAGGAGGTGATGTGTCCTTTGTTCTTAGACAGCCTGGTATGATGTGCCAAGGCTCAGACAGACCTGGGTTCAAAGACGGGCTCTATTACCCTCATGGGTCCCTCATGGGACCTCAGGTGAGTTATTGCCATTGGCCTCAGTATTCACATCTACAAAATTGGAACAATAATGCCTTCTTGTGAAAATGCCAGCCCAACAGTATACATGCAATGCAGGCCCTTCGTTAATGTCTGCCTCTCATTCCATATTCTGTCACTGATGCTCCTCCTACCCTGCACGTGAGTACAGGGGGGAACCCAAACGGCTTGTCTGAAAAGTACCACTGTAATGGAAATGTCAGCAGCAGAAGAAAAGGACCCTGTGCTGCTCTGACGGCAGTGATGGCAATGAATGATTTATGTCCAGGGTAACGGTTACATAAGCAGCTGTTACATTTTAAAAGCGTCATGCAAACAATATGAAACATTTATTTAAGTGGTTCTACACTATGGGGAATTTGATTTAATCAGTTTTTATTTCTGTTCTCATTAGAATGAAGTCTGGCAACTCTAGTATACAGCCCTACCTCCGTTCGGTAGCTTCCAGCTACTGAAGGCAAATATTTTTACTGTGCCACAATTAAACATTTATACAACACCCGGCTCCCCATCTGGCCTGCAGGTAGGAGGGGAGGTGCCGTGAATTCACGTCATGAAAGTCTCGCATGGAATGAAGCAAGAAGCACCCCTATATCTAACAGAATTAATAAACCATATGAAGAGCCCATCTGAGAATAAAAAAATACATTTCTCTGATATGGTGGGAGCTGTAGGTAGGTAATCTGAGGATTCTTGAGGTGTATTTTTAATCTTTGCTGTTCCAGGCTGAGGGGGATATTTCATTTTTGTTTTTAATTCTAAGACCATCAAAACTCACAAACCATGAAAGATGTAAGAGGATTCTCTGAATATGATGTGATTTATTTGAAATTCGACCATGATTTCCAAGAATGATGTCACCAAATTTAGGATAGGAGCTCTCCTGGGGAGAGATTTGGGAAGCATACATAAGGGGTTTTTACTGCATTGGCAATGTTTTATTTCTTAGGGTGGTGGCACATGAATATCTTGTATAATTCTGTAGATCTTTTTGCATGTCTTAAATAATGTATAATACAAATGGAAAAAGAAAAAAGAAAAAGAGATTCACTGGGTACTGGAGTCAAAAAACCAAAATCCCGCTCTTGGCTCTACCATTATCCTTGTGAACCTTGAACTTGCCTCCTGTTTTTTTCTGGGCCTCAGTTTTCCTATCTGTAAAAAAGCAGAGCTGGACTAGAGCAGTGTTTCTCAAAGTGTGCTCCCTGAAACACCTCCCAAGTGATGTTCCTTCAAAATAAACTCTTCCATAGTTAAATAAGTCTGGGAAATGCTCTCTGCCCTCTGGGAAAATCATAGAATGTTAAAGGTTCTGAAAAGTCCTGTGGCAAAGAAATCTGTTTTGTTAAATATCTATTAACATCACAAGGTACTAGCTTTCTGTAAAATAGTCTTTGGGACCTGTTACTCTGGTAACAGGTCTCAAAGATCCCTTTCAATTCTAGATTCTATAAGTCAAAAATTTAGGCCAGTTTTCTGCCTCTGAACAGGAAAATCTGTAACCATTCCTGAAAACAGAGAAACTAGACATCCCAGCCCATCACTTTCCTCTAGGTTTTCCAGGTAGGCATCCTTCCTTCCTGCTCCAAGCTCCCCTCTTTCTGTATCTTGGCTCATGCCTTCCCACAGCTTAGAAACTCTTCCTGAGACAATCACTGGAATTCTTGGATGTCTGTCTTTCTTTTCTTTTTGGCTCCCCACCCTAGAAGTATAAATTGTCCAAACTGTCCATAGCTTAGTATGAGATGATAAAGCTGAGGACCAGAGAGGCTGTGTGACTGAGACATGGTCACACAGCCAGGGTTGGGGGGGTGGGGTGGAGGGCTGTGACTATAACCTACTTCCCTTCTCATTCTTTTCACTCTCTCTCCTTTGCTTTACATCCAATTTGCACTCTGCCCCATGCTGCAGTTTAAGCACATCTGCCCTTGTATGTTATCATGATGCTGTATGTTTTTCTTGTTATTGTCTAGAATGGTTTTCATATCTCTCCTGGGAAGATTATATCTCCTTAAAGATGGAAGGAACATTTCTGCACAAAATCCAACACTATCCTGAGGACAGCACAGTGCTGAAAACACTCAATGCCAAGTCAGAGAATGCCCCACTGGCTTCTTACTCTCCTTGCCAAGCCATCTCAGCGCCAGACACTCCTCTCCTGAGTGACATAGTTACATCATTCTATTCAAACAGAGCCGTGTTTAAAGCTCCCCTTCAATTGCGGATAAGGCAGGAGTCTAGAATCACATTAGCCCACATCACAGATTCTTGATCAATTATTCATATTGGAAAAAAAGAAAACCCTTGGTTAACTAGAATCCTCAAATAACCACACCCAATTTGATCAAGAAAGGTAACACTTGGAAGAAACCAAGATTTCACAGAAGATTAAAAGAGAAACTAGGGAGAAGCCCTTGACACAATCACCATACAGGGAAATTGGGTGCGAAAGAAAGAAAGTCTGACTTTTTGAAGGATTATTTTAAACGTGCGTTCTGAAAAACCATCGTTCTCTGCTAATCTTTATGTGACTAGAAAACGAGAATGAGACATGGCCAAGGTTTACTGACAGCATGGTGACTTGAGTTTCCTCCGTGGCTGTGTATCTGCCCTGGGACAAACTCAGCAACAACCCCTACCTCAGTAAATTCCTTCAGGGGAGCTAATCCCGAGGCTGACCCTACGGTTACACTGAATGCGGATTGTTTTGTTCCAGGTGCTTTTCCAGGCGAGAAGCACTTGTCCACTAGATGGCAGTGTGTCTGCGACCTGCTCTTGCCGGGCCTGCCCCTCAGATCCAGCTGCTTGTGGCTACGAAGCCCTCCAAATTGAGATAGGCTGTAAGAGTAAGACGCCCTTGATTTCAAAGGCTTAATGGCAAAAAAGTAAGTAATATATCTCATGAATAATTATTTTCTATTGATTACAGTTGAATGATACTATTTGGGATATATTTGGTCAAATAAAACATACCGTTAAAACTGATTTCAACTGTTTCTGTTTATTTTTTAATGTGGCTACTAGAAAATTTTAAATGATGTATGTGGTCTCATTATATTTCTGTTGCCAGAGAAGAGAGAACAAAGTGGAAGGGAGGGTGGCAATAGAGCTGGGTAAAGCGAGCCTGAGGTTCTATGCAAAATATGGGGTTTGGAAAAGGACCACTTGGCTTGAATTGGGGCTGCCTTGTTAATTCTGGACTCATGATTTAATCATTTACGCTTTGCAAATGGGCGTACGAATGTCACCTTCTCATATGAACGTTGAGAGGGTTTGCTGTAGTATAACCAGAGGTCATGGTTTGCTCAGACCTGCATCACAATATGCAGCTATTAATAGCACCCCCTTCTATTTCAGAATTGTCCCAGTTAAAGCAATAAATTTTATGGTCTCTCTAGTTAAAAGAGATCATGCATAATTGGCCCCCGATACACTCACTGTAAGGGCACGATTTTATAGACAAAAAGATCACACAGCTTAGATATGCAAGATGATCACTTTCTTTTCTGTAATTCCATGTACTTTCTGACTCTGAGCCAAAGTTCTGCTTGAAGAAAAAACTCAGGCTAGTCATTTTCAGGTAAATTTGGTTATTTCAGAATTATGTTCAAATCCAGCTCCTTCCTTCTTCCAAGTGTAGCATTTAAGTTGGGGAGGCCATGAAGGGATATTGGCCATTTACTTGCTTTTCCACCTGACTTTATTCCTCTGCCTCTCTGGTTACTGCCTCTATGGCTGATGATGTCATATCTACAGCTCCTCACCTACTGTGGAACCTCCATACCTCTCTGGGGCCTCTGCCTCCACACCCTCCTGGGGACTGGCCGTGATTTGCCTTTGCAGAGGTTGCAACCGGGGCCATCTCTGCCGTCCTGTCTCTGTGTCAGCTTCTTTTCTTGCATTTGCTCAGACAATGACTCTACACTGTAGAATGGGAAGATCCATTGTTTCCATAACTACATAGACTTTGTACTGGCTCTGATCCAGGCATTTGGCTGAGTTCATGGGATACAAAGACAAAAAAGAAAGGCCACTGGCCTCAAGGAGAGCACAGTCTCAACCAAGACACTCACCCAAACGGCCAGTGGAAGATGATCTCTTCCAGGAAAGATGTGCACATGAAGGGCTATGGGGTGGGGAAGGAGGAACTGGTTCCTTGTGGGAAAGAAAACCAGGGTCGGAGCCGTGTGTGGACAAGCTGGTGTTGAACAGTCTTTGAGGGACACCTGGAAATGTGGAGGGCAGTGATCCAGCGGGGGACCCAACATGAGCAAAGGCTTTGCCTTTTTGTGCAAAGGCTCAGTGATTGGTCCATCCACACAATGGAATACCGCTCAGAAATAAAAAGGTCTGCACTATTTATACATGCAACAACTCGGATAAATCTCAAAGGCATTATGTCAAGTGAAAAAGCCCGTTTCGAAATATTACTGTATCATTTCCTTTATATGGCATTCTTTCATTTTTTGGGGGGCTGTGTTGGGTCTTCGCTGCTGCACGCCGGCTTTCTCTGGTTGCAGGGAGCAGGGAGGGGCTACTCTTTGTTGCAAAGCACAGGCTTCTTATTGCGGTGGCTTCTCTTGCTGCGGAACACGGGCTCTAGGTGCGTGGGCTTCAGTAGTTGCAGCACACGGCCTCAGCAGCTGTGGCACACAGGCCCCAAAGCGTGCGGGCTTCAGTAGCTGCGGCACGTGGGCTCAGGAGTTGAGGCATATGGGCTTAGTTGCTCTGCGGCATGTGGGATCTTCCCGGACCAGGGCTCGAACCCATGTCCCCTGCATTGGCAGGCAGATTCTTGACTACTGCGCCACCAGGGAAGTCCCTATATGACATTCTTGAAAAGACAGAACTATAGAGATGGAGAACAGATTAGTAGTTGCTAGAGGTTTAGGTTGGGGAGAGGGTGTGACAATGAAGCAACAGTGTGAAGGGCGTTATCGGGGTTATGGAATTGTTTTGTATCCTGACTGCGCAGATAGTTATGCAAAGTTACACATCTACTAAAATTCACAGAACGGGATGCCAAAAAGTAAATTTTACCATATAATATAAAATAAATATCGCATAAGATTTAAAAAAAGACTCAGTGGTTTGATCTCAGGAAAGATTGTTAATGAGGGTGTGCATGTGAGAGGGAGAGACATCTGGCTGAAAAGTGTTCTTGAAGGCTCTGGATGGAAGGTTGAGGTGTTTGGGTTTGGTCCCACTGGCACTGTTTTTTGAGTAGGGGAGTGGATAGGATCTGAGCTGTCTTTTAAGGACTCTTTGACAGAAGTCACACATAACACAGACCAAAGACCGAAGCAGGAGGTGGAGAGGAGACAGCAGGCAAGGCAGCCCCGTCAGGAGGTCTGGAGGACGGAAGGGGCTGGAGAAATGGTGTGAAGCGTTGTTTGGGAAAGGCAGAGCTGAAGTTGATTTCATAAGCTTTGGACACTGAAAGGATGTGAAGCAGTGACAGACAGAGATGCTTTTGAGGTTGGGAGTGGGTCTAGAGGTGCTCATGGAAAGCAAGAGAGAACTTAGTTTGGGAATAGATTAAAAAGTCCTGTTATGCAGGATGAATTTTCTGAGTTCCCACGTTGTCCAAATGAAGATGTCTGGTGGGCAAGATCAGATGTCAGGAGACAAGGTCAAGATGGACAAATCAGATTGAGAGGACTAAGGACAGGAAGAAAGAGTGAAATAGGGTAAAAGTATCAGTCAGATTCTCAACAGGAAACATGCTGCGCTAAATTTGAGTAATTTGAGGAGGGTTTATTCACAAAAGGACTAATGACAAAGGTGTCAGTGATGTGTAGAGAAAACACAAGGGAGAGTTCAGGACCTGGGCCAGAGCGGCAGAACTTTATCTCCTACACTGGGAAGGGGAGGTCACTGGAACCCAGAAAACAAGAGGGTGTGTGGAGCCAGACACCTTGAAAGCGACCACCTGTCCAGGCGACATCATGCTCTCCCCTACTCTGATCACCTGCGTCATCTCCCCATTGGCTGAAAACAGACCCTGGGAAACAAATGAAGTTTCCAGAAAAGCAACCACAGCCTTTATTGTCAGGGAAGATGTTCACTAATTCCTCAGGAGAGAATGCTTTCTGGCTGTTTATTCCTTTATTCAATAACTTTTACTGGGTTTCTTTCTTATTACAAATGTAGTACATGTTCATTGTAGGAAAATTAGAAACTACAGACCAGCAAAAAGAAGAAATTAAAAATCATTAGGAGTCCCACTGCACAGACAAAATTGCTGTTTACAAAAATGCAATTTTTCTGGACTTTCCTGTTAAAATATATAGTGTAGATGTCTTTATAGGTTGGTACATATGGATAGATATCATTTTGAACTGTTTCTTTTGTATGGAGGCACCACAGTTTACCTAAATAACCCCCTTTAATAAAGATGTGGTTTGCGTTCTATATTCTAAACAACACTGCATCTCTGTAGCTAAATATTTATACCTCCTTAGGCTCAGTTCCTAGAAGTGGCATTGCTGAGGCAAAAGGTATATTCATTTAAAAAGATGTTGTGACATATTTTGGCATTAATTTTAAAAAGAGAATATAATTTAAGGGTTAGAATGTGGATTTTTTGGCCAAACCTGGTTTAGCCTCCTTAGTGAATCTGGGCAAATTACTTAATCTCTTTGGGCCTCAGTTTCCTCATCTGTAAAATGGGGGTGATGATGATAGTATGATCCTTACATGTTTGCTGTGAGGATTCAGTGAATTATTATGATTATTTTTACAATTTTGTTTATTTTTGGCTGCGTTGGGTTTTCCTTCCTGTGCACGGTCTTTTTCTCTATTTGTGGCGAGCGGGGGCTACTCTTTTTTCGGGTGCAGGCTTCTCATTACGGTGGCTTCTCTTGTCGCAGTGCATGGGGTCTAGGGCACGTGGGCTTCAATAGTTGTGGCACATGGGCTCAGGAGTTGTGGCCCATGGGCTCTAGAGCACAGGCTCAGTAGCTGTGGTGCATGGGCTTAGGTGTTCTGAGGCATGTGTGATCTTCCCGGACCAGGGCTCGAACCTGTGTGCCCTGCATTGGGAGGTGGATTCTTAACCACTGAGCCGCCAGGGAAGTCCTCAGTGATTACTGAGTAACGTATTTAGAATAGAGCCTGGGGCCTGGTAAGTATTCCTAACAAAGTTAGCTGTTATTATTATCATCAGAAGTCTTCTTATGCAGGAGATATTGAGCGGCCCACTAAATGCAGAAATGCAGCTTTTTTCTTAAAGACCTTCAATCCTAGCCCAGACACAGCATTGCAGCACAAAGCCGGGCAGGCAGCTCTGACAGGGCAGAATCAACATGACCCGAGAGCTCCAGGATGGCTGGGAATAATGAGTCTCTTCAATGCTCTTTCCTACATATCACTTCTTTAAGCTGATATTTGAGGAGCTGGAGCAAAGAATCCCTGGCCTTCCTTGCCAATTCCTGGATTTGTGATTTCCACGTAGCTGACTAAGGACAGGTCCATGCAGGTTCAAAGAGGGGCCAGCCCAAACATCTGAGCCTCTCGGACAGAAAGACTCTCTCCCATTGTGAGATGTGGCTTGGGGGCCATGTCAGCTCTTACTTTAGTCTCAAGAGTGCAGACCAGATCTATGAATCCTCCCCGACCTGTCCATACTGAGGTTGGAGGACAGGTAGAGAGGAGAAGTTGCTAGTTGTCTGCCAGGGGCTGACTCTCGGGGCTCCCAGGGGGTCTCCGAGGGCTTGCTGTCACTTTAAAATAAAGTCTGCACTTATCATCCTGGCCTCCCGGGCCTCCTAATCAGGCTGTTTCTTTTCTTTTCTTTTTTTTTTTTTTTGTGGTACGCGGGCCCCTCACTGCTGTGGCCTCTCCCGTTGCGGAGCACAGGCTCCGGATGCGCAGGCTGAGCGGCCGTGGCTCACGGGCCCAGCCGCTCCGCGGCGCGTGGGATCTTCCCGGACCAGGGCACGAACCCGCGTCCCCTGCATCGGCAGGCGGACTCTCAACCACTGCGCCACCAGGGAAGCCCCAGGCTGTTTCTTGGTTCCTGGCCCAACTCCTCCTATCCCCCTCCACCTCTCCTCTCTAGCAACCTTCCACATGCCAAACCCATTCCGGCCTAAGAGCTTTGCAATGGCTGTTCCCTCTGTCTGGAATGCTGTTCCTCAAACTTCCCATGGATGACAACCTCATGCCATAGAGATGTGACCTCCAAAGTGAACCTTCCTTGATTACTTCCTCCTTGCCTTTATCCATCCAACACGATTATCAAGAGCCTACTAAGTGTACTTAGTACTTCTGGGCCCTGGGATGGAGAGACGGTCAATAGAAAAGCCCCTGATGGAGCTCATATTCCAGTGGGGACAGGCAGACAACAACAGACAACATCTATGCCAGGAAATTACAGGGAGACACAAGTGCTCTGCAGAGAAATGAGACCTGGTGGTAGGATGCTGAGCTCTGAGGCTGGGGTTGGACCAAGTGGTCAGAGGCTCTCTGAGAGGGTGACATTAATGCTGAAATTGCTCAAAAAAGAAGAAATTAGCCATGTTCCTGGAGAGGCTAAAGCAGTAGTTCTTGATCTGGGAAATTTTGTCCCCCAGGGACCGTTTGGCAATGTCTGGGGACACTTTTGGTTGTCACAACTTGGGATGGTTGCTACTGGTACCTAGTAGGTAGGGGTGAGTGATACTGCTAAACGTCACATAAGGCACAGGATGCGCCCCCATGACAAAGAATTATCTCGCCCCAAATGTCATAGAGTTGAGGTTGAGAATCTTGGGCTATGGGATTAGGGATCCAAGGATGAGGAGCCTCTGAGGGGAAATATGAGAAAGAGACAAACAATGAACAAGCAAATACGTAAGTGGAATAATTAACAGTAAAATCCCTCCATCTTTCCAGTCCATCCCCTCACTCAGAAAAACAACGAACCAATGTCCACATGCGTTATCCCAGTTAACAACCTTCATGTCTGCTCACAGAGGAAAAATATGACAGTAGATAACATATTACGCTGAAATTCAGCTAAAGTGACAACATTTATGAATCACGGAAAAATACACGGAGACTGAGTTCATCATTCAAAATTCATGCTACAAGTATTGCTGAGCACCTACTATGTGTCAGACATTAGAGACCTTACCAACACATCGGAGAAACTCCTCCCCACTTCCACCTCTTCCTGTTTTTGCCACACACAGAAGCAAGAAACAGCCAGAGTGAGAAAGCATGGGTAGATTCAAAATATTTATTTATACTCCAAAGAATGCTCATTGAATTTCTGGTTGAAATGCTCAAGCCAATTTTGGTACAGAAGGGATAGCAAATAATAATTTTCTTCTTTCAAACACACACACACACACACACACACACACACATTTTGTGTTTATAAATTTGAAACCTGGATCCATCCAATAACCAACATCTACACTTAATATTTAATATTGAATATGGACTCTTTTGGGGAAAACTGTCATTAGGTTGATTGTAGTTCTCACAATAGATTGGGAGATATAAGGAGGGTCTATTATATATGACATATACACCTCAGTTCCCCCACCCATGCCTGGGGCAGACATTGCTAATTGATTGCAGCACTCTTGACTGGATATGCAGAATTTCGGACCCAGCCTCACAGTTCTTCCCAGTGCAGAGCTCCAGGCACTTGGAGCCAGCAGATCTTAGTTACCACGAGGATGAAACATCTTTGCCTTCTGGCTCTTCGTCGCATTAGACCATTTATTCCCCATCCTCAACTTGTGCAACTGTCTTTATAAAACCTCAGCTCAAGAATGGTTGCGGATACATTAGACAAGATTAGGGGAACATTCCGGATGAGTAAATGTTGCGGCTTGTTGGTTTTCCCACAGGAGAGAGAGGTGACTGGCTCTGAATTTGTTGATGGCTTTTGACTCCTTCTTACTGTGAGGGCAGGTCCCAGGGGGAGGCTGGACCAGGGAGCTCAAGGGCACAGCCAGACCATTTTTATATATTTCTGTTTACAAAGTCACGTCCAAAGAGCTGGGCAACACAGGAATGGGAGCCCTGGAGCTGAGGGCAGACCAGACATGAGGAATGAGTTGGGCCCTAGGACTAGACACTGAATGATGTGGAGACCCCCTCCCAATCTCCCCACCCCTTTTCAGGACCAGTTCCCGGTTCCTGCACAGGATGGTTCTCATGGCCCAAAGCCACCCAAGTAAGGCTAGAAATTTCCTTCTGTAGACCACTGCCCTGCCTCTTCACCACCCTTTGCCCAGCTCAAACTGTCACCGTCCTTGTGCTTTAAATAAATTATTCCCTTGAAAGGGGCTCAGTCCCTCAGCCCCATCTCCTTCCTTCTATCTCTTTCTCATCGTTTCCCAGGCATAAGTACAAAGCAAAATAAAGGAAAACAAAACATCAAGAGGTTTTACTCCCCCAGGAAACTCTGAAACAGCTCAGATCTCTGCTTGCACTCAGACCCTGAAGACAAAGAAAATGAGGCTACAGAAAGACCACTCACATTGGTAATTCTGGACTGAGGTTGAGTAGCGAAAGTCCAGGAAGCGTCCGCTGTCTGTCCCACACATCACTCTCGCCTCATCCTCACTGGCCTCAGACACACCCTCACTCATAAATTAATTATGGGCCAACCTGCCTCATTCATATAATAATCACATAATGTCGGGTTATATTTGTGTGGTGCTTTTCAAATCTATACCAATCCCTCATTTCAGTTAATTCCTTGATCTTCAGGACACCCTGCAACATAGCTCCTGTAGTGTTATTCCCCTTTCACAGAGGAGAAGACTGAGGTTCAGAGAAGTGAAGGGCCTCGCCCAGGAGAGAGACATGGGCAGGTATTTGGGATGTGAGTCCATCTCTTCCGACTTAGGGCCAGGAAGTCTTTTCTAGCACAACACAGCTGCAGTGTAAGTGCTGTCACATTTTAATTGCATGTGGCTATGTTTAGAAAGGTTTCATTATGACAGGAAAGGACCCATTGGCTGCCTGTCAGGCCTGATTAATTTCAAAGTGTCCATCACAACTCTGCCTTCTGACGCCCCGCCAGTAGGGCCCTGAGATACCCGGGTCAGCATCCCTCTGCTGTAACCCTGCAGTCCTGAAGTAGCAAGGTGCTGCCCTGGCCCCCTCCCTGGTGCCCAAGCTGAACTCATGTGTAAGCCACACACTCACATGTCTACCTACCCATCATTCCTTCATTCCTTCACAAATCTTTATTGAGCACTTACTATGTGCCAGGTGCTGTTCTGCACTGGGGGAGAGCAGTGGGCAAAAGAGATAACGATTCCACTCGGTTCATTTTACATGCTAGTGGGCATGTGAGTAGGGGATGGTGGCGACAGAGAAAATAAGTAAAATACAGAGTATGTCAGATGGCAATAGGTGATGGGAGGAAAACAAAGCAGGGGGCGTGGGGTGGCAGGTATTATGGGTTGGAGGAAAATAGAATAGGTTGGTCAGGGATGGTGTCACTGAGAAAGGGGTGTTTGAGCAGAGATGGGAAGGAGGGAGTTACAAGGGAGTTACATCACTAGATGTGGGAAAAGCATTCCAGGCAGAGGGAACAGCTGGTGCACAGGCCCTGAGGCGAGAGGGGAAGAGAAAAAGCAAGGAGCCTGTTGCGGACGCCAGCTCGCCCACTGCACCCCTAGAGGGAGCTACATGCCAATGTTCTCTGTCCTCCACAGCAAGGATCTCCGGAAATGGCTTTCTTCCACGCTTGTTCAGTGATCTTGGGACAAATGTCTGGAAATCAAATTTCTGGATCAAAGGGTTTGCAGAGTTTAAGTGGTAGCAGTCACTTTCTGAAGCCCTCTCTCACAGCATTTCCCCCTTTCCTTTCCACCACTCAGTGCATTTTGCTTAGAGCCAGATGAATCTTCCCTGTTTTACCTTATGCTTCTTGAATGTTCAGTGACCTCGGTGGCTACCACTTGCTCACAGGAAAGCCCCGGCATTCCAGGCTTCCTCCATCTGCCCCCACAGACTTCTCCCACATTTCCTGCTGCTGCTCCTGGCACAGAGCCTACTCCCCTCTTCAGCACACATTGCCTGAGGGCCTCATGTGTGTCTGGCCCTGGAAAAACCGAAAAATTGAAAACTGAAGGACGTTAATCTGATGGGTAGGGTCACAAGTCAGTTAAACTGCACTTGGTGGGCAGTTAGGGGCTCAGTGGCCTGCCGTCCCTGATAGAGTCACACCTTACCTCTCAGCCACATACCCTTTGTTTTCAGTGGACACAACACTGATTCATTCAACAAGCACTTAGCACCTGCTAGAGGCAGACGGTCTCCTAAGTGCCCAGGACCCCAAAATGGGAAAAGCTGGGCCCTGGCTCTGGTGTCATTCCCATCTCTCCCTCTGAATTCCTCTAACCCTGCTGGGATTCCACCTACATGTGAAGGCACCTTAATCGGCCCAGAGCCCAGTCAGCTGCCCCCTCTGACCTCCCTCAGCACTTGGTCTCTGCCTGCTGTTTGGCACTTGGCATGAGTTTATCAACACTGTCACTAATCCTTTTTTTAAAAAATATTTCAGTGTTTCATCTCTCCAGCTAGACTGAAGCTAAGAGAGGGCAGGGACTACATCTCATTTTAGATTTCTGCAACCCTCTCTGTGTCTAATAGATTATCTGGCACATAGTACTTACTAATTAAATATTGGTTTGTTGAGGATATGATCATGCCTCACCTCTGCTCAAAAAACACTTGTTAAAATCTAAATCCCCTAGCCTGGCACTCAAGACCTTTCCTTTAGGACTCCACTAGATCTCACCTCCTCCAGGAAGTCTCCCAGGAATGCTTATCTCAGGTAGACTCAGAACCATTGCCATACACACTTGCACACATGTACATAGACACACAGACACAGACAGACAGACAGACATTCCTCCTCTGCTCTCTTCTATCAGAACAGCTGCCTGCAAGGTGGGTGAGAACTTAGTCTTCAAAGTCACAACCCCCCTGGGTTCTAACCCTGGCTCTGCCACAACTGTCTGTGTGGCGGTTCCCTCACCTCTTCGCGCCTCAGCTGCCTCATCTGTAAAATAGGCATCATAATCACCTCTGCCTCCTGGCAGGGGTGGAGGGCGATACTGGGAGAAGAAGTGAGCAAATGCTGCCCCGAGCCAGCACCGCGGCCCACGGAGGGCACAGGAAAGCAGTCTCATCCTCTCACTGGCCACATGGTGAGTCTGAGGGCGGCCCGGAGCTGGCTCTGCTCATCCCCGAGTCACCAGTGCCTATCGAGGTCAGGAACAGAGAAGATGCCTCATTAACATTTGCTGGGTGGGTGACCGTGTACATTGCCTTGAGGGAAAGTCTGATAAATACAACTATCTGTCATCCCTGGACCACAGCACTAAAAGCCCATGGATAGGACATCAGTAAGAAGAATGAGACCAAACTCAAGAGCTGACTCTGTTTGGGGCCCCAGTTCAACACCTGCCAGGCGTCTCTGTGCACCAGTGCTGAGCTAACCTCAACATCCTGCCGACAGATTTCCTCAGATTCCTTTAGACTCCATTGGGTTCTTCCTTCCTATCCTCATTCGAATAACGTATATTTTCCCATTTTAATTTAATTGTCTCCCTTCCTCCCAAACCAGAGCAGTTTGCCCACAGACATATGGGCCACTGTTGCATTTATAGCATCTTTATTAATCCCTCCCAGACCTCTGGGCTCAGAGAGCAGCCTGGGGAAACAACGTCAGTTCCCTTTCCACAGGGCTATTAAAATGCCTTTCTTTTAATTGGTCCAAAACAGAAGATGAGCTTAAAAAAAAAAAAAAAAAAAAGCCAGCTTTCCGTTTCCATCTCAGGGTGTAGGAAGGACACATAGGTGCACCTGTGTTGCCGGTGGTGCCCTGTGTGAAGGACTCGGCCGACCTGCACAGGGCAGGCTGACGAGGCAGGCTGGCTGGTGGGCTCATGGGCCCGATGGTTTCTCTGGGATTCTGATGGTTACCTTGGGGCTTAGAACAAAAAATGTCAAATTGGATAATACTGTGGTTCAAAGTTGGCCACCAGCAAAACTATCCTTTAAAAATGCTGGTCAGGTACTACGGCTAATCCTTCAGATACTTACCACGCTCTTTGAGCATTTCCTACGCTTTAGACACTGTTCTCAATGCTTTCTGGGCATCCAGCCCTCGACGCCTCACAACAACACATTTGAGAAATATATTATTTTTTTCCTTTTTCAGGTGAAGATATTGAGGCACAACGAGGGAACACAACTCAGCCAAATAACCTAGCTCCCAGCAGCAGATGGTCATGGCTGGTGCACGTGGGTCTTTTCTGGAGCTGATGTAAGACCCCCTGTTCTTTGGGTAGAGGCCCGGGGACCACAGCTTGGTGACAGGAGCACCGGGTGCCGGCGCTCTCTTGGCCGGGAGCCCTTGCTCTGGGCAGAACCTACCCAACACTGCATGGTGGCCCCGGTGGCAGAGAGGGGATCTGAACTCACACTGGCTCCGGATTCTGTGTGCAGAACTCCTGTACAACCCTGCCTCTGCCGAGCTTGCTCGGGGCTCTTTTGCTCCTGCATCACTGGAACCGTGAGCAAATCGGGGGACGGAGACTGACTCATTCTTGTAGGTTTGCTAAGAGTAACAGGGCAGGCAAGTTCATGCACACCTCGAGAACCCAGGTTCTAAATCCTGAGGGCGACTCTTTGGGGTCTCAAGATCCTAAAGGCAGGTCCTCGGAGAGTCTCCATATGGATTTGTGTAGGCTAGGAGCCTGTTCCCTACCAAGGAGGCCACTGAATGATGCTGTCCAGTTTGAGATGTCAACTCCAGCAGACGACATGGTGGAAAAGGAAAGGCATGGTCTTAAGCACCAGATGGACCAGAGTTTCCGTCCTGCTTCTCAATGCCTGGGTGAGCTGGGCGCGTTAGTAACACTGCTGAGTCTGAAATGAGCAGTTGTGATCGCTGGCTGCCTGGAACAGAGTCTACCCCCGCTCTGTTCCTCTACCTCTTGAGCTATGCGGGCAGCTCACACCTCCAAACCTACATACCTCACCAGCCACCCCTTGTGCCCCCGCTCCCCAGGCCCGCAGGCCCTCCCCTATGCGCCCTGGGCAGTGTGCGCTGTTAGTGAGGCCAGGCTCGTCCGCCTTCCAGAGCCCAGCTGCTCCAGGAGTGAAATGCTTCAGAGCAGCCAGACTCTCCCCCTAATGCCTTCATTTCTACTTAAATTTCTCACACACAGAGACCTACAGGCTGAACGAAGCTTCATTCTGCTTCTCTCTCTCTGTGTTCTCTTTTTTCTTTACAATGGAGACTTTTTGACAAGGGCTGCGGTGACAGCGGTGAATGCTTTCTTCAAGAAGCCATGGGGCATTGAAAATACAATTTTTGCTTTGCCCCAGTAAGAACTACCAAACCAGACCAAACCAAAATGAAACATTTGGAATTTTACCACTTTTTCCTTGACTGGTCCACATTGCAGTTCCTGGGGTCACCACCAGGGACAAACGTAGTTCTGACAGGGCCTCTTCTACTCTCGGAGTTTGGGCGCAGAATAATTCTGCTCACACCCTGGCTCCTATTGTGTTACATGACAAAGAGCTCATTCGGTCAGCTTTGGGCAAGAGCATATTACAGGTGAGGGTCTGGCTGAGCCCTGCAGATGCCCTGAGGAATAATGAGTGAGCTCACAGCAAGGGACTCTCTCCCCGCCCGTGGCCGCCTATTCAATGGAGGCCCCTCCAGCCGTGACTCTTCCATAAGCAGCTGTCTGCCGGCCAATAATTCTAATCTCCTTCTGTTATCCAGTGACCCCCTTTCATCTAACAATTTCCTCTTCCAATTAATGCCGTCCACCACTGACTACTGGGGGATTTCAAGATGACAATAACAACAAAATGACAGCAACAGCTAGCGTCAGAGCTCTTATCTCTTGACAGGAGCTCTTATCTCTTGAGTGGTTCCAAGGGCTCTACCCATATGTATCTCCCCTAATCTATCCTGGAAGCTAGAAACTGTTATTTTTCCAGTTTACAGATGGGAAAACTGAGGCTCAGAATGATTAAGGAACTTGCCTTAAGTCAAGCAGCCAAACAAGATGTGATTCAACAAGGCCCTCACCTTTGAAGGTCTACTTCCTTCCTGGTGAAGGTCACTCTCACTACCCTGCGGGGGGATGAGGCCGTATTCTGAGCAGCAGTGTATTTCTGGGGCATCACTTTTCTGATGTATCAGTGATTTCTATGAAGCTTGCCCTGCCCTCAGGAAGCATGTGGTCTAGGCAAGAAGGCAAGATTAGCAAATGTGAAACGAACAGAGAAACAATACAAGGTGGATCCTAAAATATGCTCCATAAATGATAAATATTGTGGGGAATGCTTTCTCAAAGTGCATTTTCTAGAAATGTAGTTCGTTGGAGTGTTACTATGTCTTTTAAAAAATATTCAGGAGTTACAGCTCATTTGTGAAGCATTGGGCTCAGCACTGTTAATTTTGTTTCTCTGCTGCAGGACTTGTCAGGACCTTTAGTCTCCTAACCTGCCTGACACCTTCCATACCGCATTTCCTTCACTACGAGATGCCATTGGTTGTAAGATGCCCCATTTATTTCATAATAACTTTCCCAGGAAATAAACATTTTCACATTTCATATGTATCAAATGAAACAGTTGCTGATTTCCAAAGCATTAATAGGTGGATATCAAAGAAATCAGTTATTAGGCAGGGTTTCCCAAAACTTTGGACCAAGGAACCATCTTATGCAGGACTGGTGCTCCTCAGAAAAATCTTTGTAAACCGTTGGTTGGAGGAGAAAGCTGCTTCAGACCTGGGGAAGCCAAAGGGACGTGGTGAGGGCAGGGGCAGCCTGGAATTGGGTCCCAAAATATGGACAGGAGAGGCTGAGGGGAAGAGAGAAGGCAGAGAAGGATGGGTGCTGGAGACCATTAAAGGGCTGCATCCTGCCCTCAGGACCAGGTCCCACCTAGCACCCCATCATGAAGGGGGAAGAAGAGGACATTCTCAGGACAGGCTTCCTCCACAGCATCCGGCTAAATGCTGAAGACAGTCCCGGGAGCAAGACTCCACACCTCACAGGCTGTTATGGAGACAGTGCAGCCAGCAGTTTCAGCCCAGGCCAGGTGCTGTGGCAGGGGAAATGAGGCCTCTGTGAGAGCCCAGAGGAGGGTGCCCCTCCTGTCTGGGAAGTGGTCAGAGAAGGCTTCCTGGAGGAGGTAGCTTTTAAGCCACCTGAAGGATGGGGGGAGGTGCACATTATTAGCAATAGTAGCCTAGATGTTGGGGTAGAGCACGGAGCACTGGAGGAACTGAGAGCAGTTCAGTTTAGTGGGAGTGGAGGGGCCTGGTGGGAAACAGGGAGCAATAAGGGAAAAGGTGAACGAAAGCCAGGTCGTGCAGGACCCCGAAGACCGTGAGAGGACATATGGGTCTCACCACGCAGGCAGACATGGTGGGCATAGGTTTAAGACCATGGGCTCTGGAGACAGGCCACGCCCTGTCCAAATCCCTGCTACAGATATCCTAACTATGTGACCTTGGGCAAGTTACTTTCCAGCACTAAGCCTCAGTTTTATCATCTGTAAAATGGGAATGATGACAGTACCCATTGCACAGTTGTTGTGAGGATTATATAGGAAAGTGAATGCCAAGTGCCTGGGCTGGAGCAGACTATTATTATTAAAGGGCATTGGCCCTGGCCCTGGAGTTGGACAGGTGAAGTCTGCCTCCTTCACATGTTAGCTGGGGGCCTCGCCGCCTCCCTGGACCTCCCTTTTCCACCTGTTCAAAGGAGAAGACGTTACCTGTCCAACCTCCCACACTGGGTACAGAAAATCAGAGTGTGGGAAAGAGCTTTGAAAAAGATGCATTACAAGAGAAAAAAGGTCGGGCGGGGGGCGGGAAGCAACCTAGAAGAGAACTCACAAACCTAACGATAGTTGCTGTGATCGAGGAGTGGGATTGTGGATGATTTTTTTAACCTCTTTCTTTCCATGGTATGTTTTAAAAAGAATTTTTCTTTTGGTTACCCTCATTAATAGGAGAAAAATTAAAGTGTCAGTCAGCACAGTTATTATCTTTATCTTTCTTTCTAAATTCCTGCCCTTCCTTAGATCTATAAATGTTCCTCTCATTTACATCAACTGCTCCCTCTTTAGTTGTGGGGAAACACCTGCAAACCCATCTCTCTCATCACACAACGTGATAGAGAAAGAGATCCAGCCTGGGGTCCTTAACCACAGGGCCTGCTGGGCCCCCATTAGCAACATGCCATCACATACAGGCTCTGCCTCTCTTAGCTGGTCTGTGGTGCGACCCTCAGACCACCAGGCACACCCGCAGAACCCAGCAACTTCCCCCCACAGGAGGTGGGGGCACTTTGAGCCCCGAGACTCCATCTGGATGTGGGACCAAGCTCAGTGTTGCTAAGCGCGTGGGGTTTCCCTGAGGGTCACTTGGAATCATAGATGGAAAGGGGCCTCATAAGTACGTGGGAGGGGTTGGCAGAGCCGGTTGGTATGGGAGGTTATTGGCAGCCGCACCTGCTCTCCCACTCAGGGTGTAGGTGGTTAATGCCACTGGTCCAGGAGACACACTATCCTGACAGACAAGAGGTAAGAGATTGCAGGGCCCTGAGTCAGTTGGTGTCCACCACAAGGTTGACCCTTAGCCACCGACCACAGAGCTAACACTGTAGCCCAAGGAAGGGCCTGCCCAGCCGGTGCTTCATTGCAGCTCCCGGCCTGGCCAACCAGAAAGCAAGAGGAGCCACGGGAAGCTGGGAGGCCCTGCAGGAAGGCTTGATCCAGGTGGCTGCTGAAAATCTCACTCATCTTTGCCCTTGGAGGCAAAGCAGCACTCCTTTGCCATGCCTCTTGATGATAAGTACCTAGAATATTAAAAACCATTTATACTTTTTTGGCTCCACTTCTTGGAATCTAGTCCAAGGAAATGATCAAAATTACAGAAATGGCAACCTGCATAAAGATGTTCTGTGCAGCCTTATTTATAAATTGGAGAAAGGGAAGTAATCTTTATGTTGCACAATTTGGACATAAAATTGAGATAGTTGAGTAAATTGTACTCTGCCTTCTGACTGTCATGCAGAGAGTAAAAATATTGCCATGAAGACTTTGTATTGATAAGGGAAAATAATTATAGTATGATGTTAAATTAAAAATTAGAAGAGTATATGCAGAAATACAGAGGATCATGAGAGATTACTACAAGCAACTATATGTCAATAAAATGGACAACCTGGAAGAAATGGACAAATTCTTAGAAATGCACAACCTTCCAAGTCTGAACCAGGAAGAAATAGAAAATATGAACAGACCAATCACAAGCACTGAAATTGAAACTGTGATTAAAAATCTTCCAACAAACAAAAGCCCAGGACCAGATGGCTTCACAGGCGAATTCTATCAAACATTTAGAGAAGAGCTAACATCTATCCTTCTCAAACTCTTCCAAAATACAGCAGAGGGAGGAACACTGCCAAACTCATTCTACGAGGCCACCATCACCGTGATACCAAAACCAGACAAGGATGTCACAAAGAAAGAAAACTACAGGCCAATATCAAGGATGAAATAGATGTAAAAATCCACAACAAAATATTAGCAAATAGAATCCAACAACACATTAAAAGGATCATACACCATGATCAAGTGGGGTTTATCCCAGGAATGCAAGGATTCTTCAATATACACAAATCAATCAACATGATACACCATATTAACAAATTGAAGGAGAAAAACCACATAGATCATCTCAATAGATGCAGAGAAAGCTTTTGACAAAATTCAACACCCATTTATGATAAAAACCCTGCAGAAAGTAGGTGTAGAGGGAACTTTCCTCAATATAATAAAGGCCGTATATGACAAGCCCACAGCCAACATCATCCTCAATGGCGAAAAACTGAAAGCATTTCCACTAAGGTCAGGAACAAGACAAGGTTGCCCACTCTCACCACTCTTATTCAACATAGTTTTGGAAGTTTTAGCCACAGCAATCAGAGAAGAAAAGGAAATAAAAGGAATCCAAATCGGAAAAGAAGAAGTAAAGCTGTCACTGTTTGCAGATGACATGATACTATACATAGAGAATCCTAAAGATGCTACCAGAAAACTACTAGAGCTAATCAACGAATTTGGTAAAGTAGCAGGATACAAAATTAATGCACAGAAATCTCGGCATTCCTATACACTAATGATGAAAAATCTGAAAGTGAAATCAAGAAAACACTCCCATTTACCATTGCAACTAAAAGAATAAAATATCTAGGAATAAACCTACCTAAGGAGACAAAAGACCTGTATGCAGAAAATTATAAGACACTGATGAAAGAAATTAAAGATGATACAGATAGATGGAGAGACATACCACATTCTTGGATTGGAAGAATCAACATTGTGAAAATGACTCTACTACCCAAAGCAATCTACAGATTCAATGTAATCCCTATCAAACTACTACTGGCATTTTTCACAGAACTAGAACAAAAAATTTCACAATTTGTACGGAAACACAGAAGACCCCGAATAGCCAAAGCAATCTTGAGAAAGAAAAACAGAGCTGGAGGAATCAGGCTCCTGGACTTCAGACTATACTACAAAGCTACAGTAACCATTGGGTAGAGGCCTGGGGACCTGTAGAGCTACAGTAACCATGTAGAGCTACAGTAACCATTGTAGTTTATCTCTGGGCTATCTATCCTGTTCCATTGATCTATATTTCTGTTTTGTGCCAGTACCACCCCCACTGGCACAAAACAGAAATATACTGGCACAAAACAGAAATATAGATCAATGGAACAGGATAGATAACCCAGAGATAAACCCACACACATATGGTCACCTTACCTTTGATAAAGGAGGCAAGAACATACAGTGGAGAAAAGACAGCCTGTTCAATAAGTGGTGCTGGGAAAACTGGATAGCTACATGTAAAAGAATGAAATTAGAACACTCCCTAACACCATACACAAAAATAAACTCAAAATGGATTAAAGACCTAATTGTAAGACCAGACACTATAAAACTCTTAGAGGAAAACATAGGCAGAACACTCTATGACACAAATCACAGCAAGATCCTTTTTGAGCCACCTCCTAGAGTAATGGAAATAAAAACGAAATAAACAAATGGGACCTAATGAAACTTAAAATCTTTTGCACAGCAAAGGAAACCATAAATAAGATGAACAGACAACCCTCAGAATGGGAGAAAATATTTGCAAATGAAGCAACTGACAAAGGATTAATCTCCAAAACATACAAGCAACTCATGCCGCTCAATATCAAAAAAGCAAACAACCCAATCCAAAAATGGGCAGAAGACCTAAACAGACATTTCTCCAAAGAAGATATACAGACTGCCAACAAACACATGAAAGAGTGCTCAACATCATTAATCATTAGAGAAATGCAAATCAAAACTACAATGAGATATCATCTCGCACTGGTCAGAATGGCCATCATTAAAAAATCTACAAACAATAAATGCTGGAAAGGGTATGGAGAAAAGGGAACCCTCTTGCACTGTTGGTGGGAAGGTAAATTGATACAGCCACTATGGAGAACAGTATGGAGGTTCCTTAAAAAACTAAAGATAGAACTACCATATGACCCAGCAATCCCACTAAAGATGTTAAAAAAATAAATAAAAATTAGAAGAGTATAAAACTCTACGCGATTGTGGTAGATTGTAAAATGGTCCACCATTTTGTACTAGGACCACAAAGCTAACACTGTAGCCCAAAGAAGAATATTTTGTAGGTCCTCCAGTAGTCTTTCCTTTCTCCCTTGAATCTGGGCTGGCCTTTGATCTGCTTGGACTAATAGAAAATGGAATAAATGGCACAGCACAGGACACCAGTCCTCGGCCTTGAGAATATTTGCAGCTTCTGCTTTTCCTACTGCTGTTGGAACCAGCACCATGAGAACAGGCTCATCTAATCTACTAAGAAACACATGGCAGAGTCACCCACTGTCACCCCAGCTGATAGCCAGCCAACCATGTGACATAAGAGAGGCCTTACAGGGCCACTGACTGCAGGTAGCATGAGTGAGCCAGCTGAGATCAGCCAAGCCCAGACCAGACCAGAAGAAACATCAAGCAGAATCATGAACCACTGCTATTGCTAAATTTGGGGGTGGTTTGTTACACAGCAATGGATACCTGATACACCAGCCTATGCTTATTCCTATGTACAGAAAAACCATTTAGAAAGGAAAAACAATCCTGGATGGAAAGATTCCAAGGTGCAAAAATAGTGGATTTATTAAATGGTAGGATTACAGGTAATTTAAAAAGTTATTTGTTTCAAAATTTCAAGACTCTGCTTAAGCTACTTACAGTGAAAAACAAAGGCACATTTTAAAAAGTGAAAATAGGAGCTGAATTTTCCTCTCTGGAGAGTTCTGATTCAAACCTCTCTGGCATATTCCTGTTCAGAATTGGGACCTCATCATCAATCTCCTGCCTTTGGCAGATGTGGGAGGAAACTTGAGCTGTGTCCTCCACTGCAGGGCCAGGATGGTGGGCTCTGGAGGGCTGCCTTAAGGCCCCCTTAGCCTCTTCCTTGTGGGCTTTGAAGTGAGAAGCTTGGGAACTGTTGTCTGTTTTTGGCAGCCATCTTTAGCTCCCCTCTCTGAATCCCTGTGGCATTCTCAGTCCATACAATGCAAGCAGCCCCATGCCCCTGGTTACCTTGAATTGTTTCCCCGTGTTTGGAGAGCTCCAGAAGGAGTGCTGACACAGCAGGATAAGGCTGGCATTTGGAGTATAAGGGCCTGGACCCAAACCCCAGCTCTGCCCTTCTTGGCTCCTGCATTCATTCCTTGGCACCTCTTTGCTCCAGGGCCGGGGGTGTAGGCTGGACATTCAGAGATGAACTAGCCACAGCCTGTGCCCTAGGGGAGTACTTGGTCTTGTGGGTGAGACCTACACACTCAAAAGCCAAAGTTAGGGTGACCACATCATTTATTGTTCAAACGGGGACCTTTCGGGGAGTAAAAGGGGCTGACTACAGTCAACAGGGGCTGTCCAGGGCTAACAGGGACCTATGGTCACGCTACCCACAGCCCAGCTCCTTCATATGCAGTTGCAGTCAAGAGTCCAGCAAACAAAAGGAATTTAAACAAATTAAGAAGAAAATCACTGTTCTCCTTTAAGCACGTAAAAGTGGATACCATTCATAATTCACAGTTACACCTCTGCTTTTCCTTTGCTCCTGAGTTTTTCCTAACTGAAGCTGCTCCAAACGTCTGACATGTCAAACCAGAGAGAATTTTCTAGGACACCTGGCCCACATGGATTTTTCTCTCTTTCTGCCACACCCTCCCAGTAGCATACATATTGGGCTTTCCAAAGGTGAGAAATGTTATTGGCGAGAGCCGTTAAAATCTTGAGGCTGTTGCAGCAGTTAGTCTATCCTGGCTACGTCACCTCCCTCTCAGGGCTGTTACATAGATGAAATAAAATGAATATAATGGCTTAAATGGTGCTCCCACCCCACAATGATATATCCATGTCCAAATCCCCGAATCCTGTGAATGTGGCTTTATGAGGTGAAAGGGTCTTTGCCCATGTAATTAAATTAAGAATCTTGAGGTCATCCTGGTTTACCTGTTACCTGTGTGGGCTCTAAATCCATTGATGACAGCCTTTATAAAATAGGAGAGTAGAAGACACAGACAGAAGAGGAGAAGTTCATGTGGAGACAGAGGCAGAGATTGGAGTGATGCAGCCACAAACCAAGGAATGCCTGGAGCCACCAGCAGCTGGAAGAGGCAAGGAATGGATTCTCCCCTAGAGCCTTCCTAGGAAACATGGTCCTGCTGACCCCTTGATTTTGGATTTCTAGCCTCCAGAACTGTGTGACAATAAATTTCTGTTGCTTTAAGCCACCCACCCAGTTTGTGGTCATGTGTTATAACAACCCTAGGAAATGAATACAGTGAGGTATGCACAGGGGCTAGCACAAAGTAAATGGTGACAGTAAAGGGTGACCAAAAAAAAAATCATCCCTTGAATGCCTCCACAGTTTCCTCCTTAGAGACAGGTCTTCTGGGAGATTGTGTCCGCAGGGAGCAGGAACAATTCAAATCTGTATTGTTAATTCCCAGAGAAGTTTCTAACGAAGCTCATAATAGTATTTGCACTGAGAGTAAATGTAGACCTTGAGCTTTGTGGGAGCAATTTAAGGATGACAGACATACATTTTCATTAATGTGTGACCAAAAAGATTAAAAAGCCTCTCTCTGCAGCGTCTCTTTTTAAATGCCTGCGGAAGCAGCTACTGGGACCGTCTGCCTGGGACAGACTAAAAACCAGCCTCAGGCAAAGGGATGTGAGTCCCTGGACCTTCGGGAAGGCCATTCCGAGTCCCTCTCGAGGCTGGAGTCCAGAAGGGATCGGGAGACACTTCACAGGACCTTCCTGAAAGCAGATGTGACATAGCAAAGGAGAGGCAAAGCAGGGGCAGTGGAGTGGCCAGCTGCTTACGATTCTGGAGATGTCTGTTCAGTAAGGTAGCACCAGTCACATGTGGCTATTTAAATTTAAATTCATTACAATGAAATAAAATTAAAAATTTAGTTCCCCCCGTCATGTGAGCCACTTTTCAAGTGCTCAATAGCCATATGTCACTAGAGGCTACCACATTGCATGGCTCAAATTTATAGAACTTTTCCATCATCACAGAAAGTTCTATTGGACCACCCTGCTTAACCAGGAGGCTCTGTGAGTTACCAGCACTGTGACCTCATACAAGTAGGTCTCTGCTTGTCTCGGATACTGTCTCTGCCTCAGTGTCCCCATCTACAAAATGAGGATAATGACAGTATTTACATCATAGGATCAGGATCAAATGAGATACTAGATTCCAGTGCTCAGCTCAGTGCCTGACACGTGTTAGTGCTCAGTAATTGAGAGTGTTCCTTATGGGTAGAGAAATAACCTACAGCAGAGAAGTAAGGCAAGCACATGGCCCGGGAGTCAGGAGTCATGGGCTCCAGGCTAGGTTCTGATATTTACCAGAGGCTGTAGAGAAAGACCTTAGTTCCAATTCCTGCTCCATCAAAGCTGTGTGGCTTTGGGTAAGTCACTTCACCTCTCTGAGTTCATATGGCTTACCAATAGAAGGGAAGTTCGTATCTTACAGGATCCTACACTTCCAGGAAAAGAGAAGGGCTTTAAAAGCCTAATATTCTTTGACCCCGATCCCTGCTTTTAGAAATCTTTTGGAAGAATCAGAGAAGTGAGCAAAGATTAAAGTTCAAAGATCATCACTGGAGAATAGCTAATAACAACAAAGACTTGAAATTAGCCTAGATTTCTCCTAATAAGAAAATAAACACTTTATGGCATATCTGTATGATGAACTATTATAGACATGCCACATCATTTTATAAAATATTACCTAAAAGGGAAAGTGTTTCTATTTAAAAAAAGAATTATTTAAAATTATACAGTGTATTCCTAAATTTACTTTTAGAAAGCATTCTCATCTATCTGTAGAATAGAATCCACCAATATTTTTTTTTTTTTTTTTTCCTTGCATTATGCGGGCCTCTCACTGTTGTGGCCTCTCCCATTTGCGGAGCACAGGCTCCGGACGCGCAGGCTCAGTGGCCATGGCTCACGGGCCCAGCCGCTCCGCGGCATGTGGGATCTTCCCGAAACGGGGCACGAACCCGCGTCTCCTGCATCGGCAGGCGGACTCTCAAGCACTGCGCCACCAGGGAAGCCCTCCACCAATATTTTGAAAGTATTTTCTTCGGGATGCTGGGCCTTGATTGCTTCTTCTTTTCACCTTTCTGTATTTATCAGATTCTCTAAAACTTGCCTCTATTAATTTGTAAATGGAAAACCTTACACATGCAGATAGCTGATGAGCTAGATGGTGTCTGAGGGCCCTTGGAGGGCTGACATTCTAAGACTCAGCAGAGGGGTGGGAATAATCTGTTTACAGTTCAAAGCCCCCCCCACCATGCAGGGAGGTGGAAGGCAGTGGGTGAGGGCATGTCATTCAGTCTTTGGACTCCATCCTGACAGGTGTCACTGAAAGCAGCTGATGCAGATTGAGGCCCTGAATCTTGCCAGAAAAAAGGAGAGTCCAGACATCCTGTTCACCCCTGACCACACACAGTAGACAAGTCATGAATGTGACGTCAACGACTGTGGGAAGGAGTGAACTGTAAACCAACAGGGACAGGAGTTCGCTATGTGCTGGTGCTGTGCTAATTGCTCTCATAGGTTCTTTTCTTTTAAATCTTTAAAAAAGGAAATTGGGGACAAATAAAATTTTCGTTTCCAATAAAAATATGAAGATATGAAGAACTGTTACACTTTGCTAGTAATTTAAGCAAAGCAAATTGAAACTGGAACTAAAGATTTTTCACCTACCCGAGAGGCAACTCGTTCTATGGTTTTTTGTTTTTTTTTTCCGCTCTGCCATGCGGCTTGCAGGATCTTAGTTCCCTGACTAGGGACTGAACCCAGGCCACTGCAGTGAAAGCGCTGAGTCCTAACCACGGGACTACCAGGGAATTCTCAAAAGGTGACTATTTCTAAATTTGATAGTGTCAAGTACTGGTGAAGATGTGTGGAATCAACCACTCTCATGTGCTGGCTGTGTACACACATTTATCAATTGGTATGAATGTTCTGGAAAAAAATATACCATAAGTATCAAAATCTTAAAAATGTAGAAATCCATTGCTCTAGAATTGTTGCTTGGAGGCCTGGTCTTTATTCTAGGGAAATAGTCAGAAATGGGCAAAAATTATATGCAAAGAATATTGAGTGCGGCTCTCATCAGCTGGAGGCTACAAATGAGCCATATTTACTGTGGTATACTAATGTTTCAGCTCAGAGGTCTCACCCGACTCCCACAGGTATTCTTAGGGGGTTGCAGGGACTCCCCCATGTACTTAGGCACCCTTTGCTCCCACCTGCTTGTTGGTTCTCCTGCCCAAAGGTCACCTAGGGGAGACGGACTCGTATCCTCCTTTGTGACCCCCAGACCCACTTCCACTCTTCGGCAGACTGTTCTCTGCCCTGGAGGCTGACCATAGGACTGCATCCTCTCTACCAACTAGATTCAGTCAGTGGGGCTGTGAAGATCAGAAGACAGGTCTCCGGACAGTGAGGTCAGCTCTTCATTACCCAGCTGCCCCCTGAGGGTCTCAGGCTGGAGGCACCCCTCTCAAGGAGACTCTATTTCTGATGCTGACACAGTCCCCTTCCCTCCTCCCCCAGCCCATCGTGACCAGCCCCCAGGGTACTACACTATCCCCTGTGCTTCCCTACA
>NW_006772699.1:3142882-3147714 GCF_000442215.2 Lipotes vexillifer | reverse complement strand
CCCTACACCCTGTCCACACTTTTGCAATAGTTCCTAAGACCTCCTTGAATCTCCCAATTTGTGTGCCCTCTGAAGTGGTGTGCTGGAAAACCGGCTCTCCAAAAAACAAATGTCCTGATTTGCAGTGCTTGTAGATTTCCGTGGTATAAATACTCGCACGTGGCTGATGACCAGCTCCCAGTGTTTTAACAACTGGGTGACAAAGGCTCAGCACACCAGCGGGCCTGCCTTTTCTGGGGACTCTGACTGGTGCAGTAGTGTCCAGACACTGCCTCTGCTGCAGCTGTCTTCAGCAATGATGCAGATTCCCTTTCTAGGGGGACACTGCCCAGGGCCACAGCGTCACTCTGAGCCCTCTGTTCTTATCACCCTAGAGTCTGAGTCCCACAAACTATGGCATGAAAAGAGCTCCATCTGGCTACATCTACCTACCTCTCTTTCTCTCTCTCTCTCCTCTCTCTCTCTCTCTCTTTCTCCCCTTCCCCTCCCCCTCAGAGTCTTAAATCAGTCTGGGGCAGGGCTAAGAAACTGACAACCTGCTGCCGTCTTCCACTTCTATGGCTCTCTCATCTCTATCCCCAGGTTCTGATTCCTAAACTGTGTCCTTATAGATCCAACCTCCTGTGTACCTGTCAACTCAGGGAAAATGACTTCGGATGCCAGTGAGGGTGAGGGTTGGGGTGGAATAGGTCTGATGACCAGCAGAGGGCGACTCTGAGTTCCAACAAACAAGCACCATTCTTAAATATCCCACAATGGCATGATCAAATATATTATGGTTTACCCATAAAATGGAATATTATACAACCCTTAAAAATGTCTTATGGGGGCTTCGCTGGTGGCGCAGTGGTTGAGAGTCCGCCTGCCGATGCAGGGGACACGGGTTCATGCCCCGGTCCGGGAAGATCCCACGTGCCGCGGAGCGGCCGGGCCCGTGAGCCATGGTCGCTGAGCCTGTGCGTCCGGAGCCTGTGCTCCGCAACGGGAGAGGCCACAACAGTGAGAGGCCCGCGTACCGCAAATGTCTTATGGGATGGGAAAATGATTATAATATTGTGTTATATTAAAAAGCAAGATTTTTTTTTTCCTGGGCAAATGCTACAGTATGGAAGAAACTTGAGGACATTATGCTAAATGAAATAAATCAGACACAGAAGGACAATGACTGTATGATTCTATTTATATGAGGTATCTAAAGGAGTCAGACTCACAGAAACAGAAAGTAGAATGATGTTTGCCAGGGCCTGGGGGGAGCTGAAAGCCGGCAGTTGTTTAATGGGTACCGCGTTTCAATTTTGCAAGATGAAAACATTCTAGAGATCAGTTGCCATGAGAATATAGTTCCTCCACTGAACCGTACACAAAAAACACGGTTAAGAGGGTAAACAAAATTTTTCAAGTAAGAGATTTTTTTTTTTTTTCCAAGCCAAACAACAAGCAACAGCAAAATCCCAAGATTCTCTATTTATTCCTTTGGGTGTTAGAGATGTGGCAGTGAACAGGAACGGCTCTTGCTCCGGATCTCAGGAAGCTTACATCCCCATGGGTGATCTATTAATGGAGAATGCACGCGAATAAATGTAAAATTACAGAAGGGAAGTGCCGTGGAGGCGGTGCACGCAGTGCTCTGAGCATGTTAAATCAGAGCACTGACCCGGTCCAGTAGCTGAGTGGGGTGGCTAAGGGCACAGGAGGTGAGGTGAGGACCCCAGGAGTGAGTCCCCCTGGAAGGGAAGAGCTCACTAGCAGCTAGGGCCAGAGGGGGCATGCTCTCTGGAGAGAGAGCACCTGCACCCTTTTATGAGTGTCTGGAAGGATGCATGCCCCCTCCCCTCACCAGCAATTCCCTCCGAATGGCGTGGCGAGGTTATCATTGTGCCTTCAATTTCCTCCTGCCCTTCTCTGTTGTCCACCTTTTCCACAGTGAGCTTAGATGATTTTTCAGAAAGGAAAAGGCATAAAAAAAAAAATCCCACCTTACTACACAGATGGACTGCAGGGCTCTTGACCTATGTTCCTCCTTGTTTCAAAGAGGACTTCAAGCTGCTTACAATTATGTTTACAATATAGCAGGCTAAAATGCCTTGTCGTTAAGTAAGAAAAATGCAGCGAGGGGAAAAAGTGGCTAGAAGAGTCAGGAAAAAGGAGCAAGGTAGTCCTTCGCTCACAGGGAGAGAGCCTGTCCTGCTCCCCGGCAGGGCTAGCCTTGTCATTTGATTCGAATATTGGCATTTCATTGTCTGTTTTTGTATTGATGCTTTGTCTTCTCAACTCTATTGAAAAATCTTTTGTTGTGATTTATTCTGCTCTTCATTACTCTCTCTCCCTTAAAACATGTCATTTTATCTTTTCTGTTGTGACTTTTTGCAGTGTTAAAAATCCACCCTCGCTCCCCTGTAGGGAAGGGGCCACATCTGACCCACAGGTCAGCACGGTGACAGATTCACAGCCTCTGCACAGCAGGCCCTCAAATGTCTGTGAGCAAATGGCTTATCTAGGGCTGAGAGCTACTCACACCCTCCCCCTGGCAGTACTCAGCCAGTGACACACCCTCAGCAGGGGCTCAGGACACGGGTTGCCAGTTTGATTTATGGGACTTCTTATCCCAAGTGGCCGCACAGAATAGATGTTGATTCAAAGGGTTTACATAAGTAAGTGGGTACACAATCCAGAAAGGGCTATAGACCGAGTAGAAGGGGTTTGTAAAGCAGCTGAAGCAGATGTCATAAAGAAATGCTGGTCCTCTTGAAAACAGCATCTGGGGGAGTCATGGAGGGACAAGAATGGGCTGTGGAGCCAGCAAGCACAGGTGCACATCCGGCTCCATCACATCACATGCCAGGGGAGTGACCTTGGGCAAATAACTGAAACAAGAAGACCTCTTGTGAGGACTGCCCAGAGGAACGTATGTGTGTATGTATTTGTGTATGCGTATGCATACATGTGTATATGTATATGCATATGTACGTGTGTGTCTATGTCTATCTGCATATGCATACGTATGTATGCATATGGATATGTATATATGTGCATATGTGTATTGCATAGTATATGCACATGTGTATGCGCACACATGCACACATGCACATATATGTACATATGGATATGTGTGTATATACACACGGATGTGTTTGCATTATGTGTATGCATACGTGTGTGTATGTGCATGCGCGTGAATGCACGCATGTAAGTATATGTGTACACACGTACCAGTGTATATGTGCACACACATGTATGTGTGCATATGTGTGTTTGTGTGTATATGTGTGCATACACATATGCATGTATGTGTGTATTTGCATATGTATGTGAATCACGCCCTGGCACAAGTAGATGCTTGATAAATGAAAATGCCCTCCTATATCACTGCCCTTCTATCCCTTTTGTGCAGCAGTGAACAACCTGATAGAAGACTATACAGAGCATTTCTAAAGCTCCCCCATCACATGTCATACAGCAATCTCAGGCTTTTTAATCCTGGTTCTGTACTACCACTGTCACCAGCAACAATAACAGTTCCCCTTCCAAATCACTTACAACGTGTTCCCGTTACTATGGCTGCATAACAAATCCCCCCCAGAACATAGGGGCATAAAACAACCCTTTAATTTGCTCATGTGTTTTGTGGATGGGGAATTCATAGAGGGTGCAGAATGGTGGCTGATGTCTGAGGCCTCAGCTGGGGGACTTGAAGGCTGGGGCCTGGAGTCATCTGCAGGCTCCTTCACTTATGTACCTGGGAGGTGCTGTTTGCTGACTGAGAACTGAGCTGGGGCTGTCAGGTGGAACACCTACATGGGGCCTCTTGGTTTCTTCACAGTACGGTGGCTGGCTCCAAGGACAGTGTCCGGTGAGAGAGTGCCCAGTGAAAGCTGTACCACGGTTTACGACTTAGCCCTGGGAATCACAGTGTCACTTCCGCCACATTCTATCCGCAGGACAGTTACAACGCTCTGCCAGGCTGAGGGGGAGGGGACAAAGATGCCCCCTCTTGATGGAGGAATGTCGATGTCACAATGAAAGAAGAGCACATGGGATGGGATGTGTGTTGGTGTAGTCATCCTGGGAAAATGCAATCTGCCACATTATGTGTCAGGTAGCTCAGATGATCTCTTATCCCTCAAAAAACACTGAGGGGCTACCTATACGTATCTCCACTCTAGAGATGGACAAACTGAAGCGCAGAGAGGCAAAGTAACCTGCCTTGGGCAGTGTATTTAACGTCTCTGAACCTCAGTGAGCCCCCTCTATAAAATGGGTAGAAAATTCTCTACCTGAATGGATTACTGTGAGCCTGCAGTGCTTATTACCTTATGAGGTTATTGGAAGGTTGAAGTTGGGGATGTGATTTTGTGATCTCTTATCCTTTGTGCCAGTGCAAAGTACCAGTCTTCACTGCTGTAGCATCATTATTTCCTTGCCTTCCACATACAATCATCTATCCCACACAAACCCCACAGCCAACCAGGGACCAGGGTTTCCACCCACATACCGTGAAGAGCGAGTATGTCAAAGCCTTTTGGCAGCCTTTTGCTTTGATGCAGCAGAAGGATCGCACCCTCCTTCCCTGCCTGCTCCTATCTTGGGGGGGTGGGGTGGGGAAAGTACCTTGGGAAGAATCCTAGTGTTTGTTTATAAATTCCAAATGTATAACCCTTAATACCTCATTTAGTTGGTTAAATGTAGCCCTTTAGTCATATGAAAGGCCTTCTGTTGTACTGTGTGTCTCTCCCCCAGGGGAGCAGAAGGAAGGACCGGCATTTTTGCATGAGTTCATGGGCGGGGTTTGGGGGGGAGTGGGGTGGCTAGGGGGGGGGGGGGTGGGGGGGCGG